>NW_007377905.1:33213-37561 GCF_000475195.1 Diaphorina citri | reverse complement strand
AAGCCACTGAGACTTTTTCCTTGGAGCAGGACGCGGCGCCATGGGCTTCAAGACCAAAGAACGCTGGAGCCTACCTACACTGCTGGCCCATGAGACAGAGACTTTTTTTTCCCCTTTGGACGCAGGAACTCTCTTCCAGATTCACTTGACCTGGCCGAATCGCTTTCCTTTGGGTCTTTCTCGGTCCTTGGAACAAGATCAAGAAGACTGATCCCTCGCGAGGCAAACTGCTAAGCCACTGAGAGCTATTTGGCTCTTGGAGCTAGCAGAGGATGCGACAGGATCCATGTCGAAAGGGTCAAAAGAACACTACCACCTGGTATTAAGATTCACGACAGCTAAGATCTGCCCACTCGAGACTTTTTGTGCCCCTTGGGAGCAAGAGATCGGAATCACGAAGTCACTGAACCCTTGACCGGCACAGCTCTATATGCGTATGGTCTTCCTACATTAGGAAGGATCCTGCCGTTTCTTGAAAGGCCAAGGGCAGAGAAGAAGGTCCGCACGCCTAAAGGCGGCGCGGCGGTGCGACGCAGCTTCTGGCCAGGTCGTGGACGCTTGGTCTAATTATCATATCATTGGAAATGATTAATATTCGAATCCTTTCTTCTTGGATCATCTCGGTCATGGCCACACAGCAGAAGACTGCATACCTCCCGCAAACTGATAAGCCAGACATGACGAATCTATTTGCTCCTTGGGAGCAGATGCCATCGTCAGACTGGAACCCAAGATCAGGAAACTGATCCCTCGACGCAACTCTCGTCAAGCGCGGCTCCTTAGTCAGAAACCAGACGCGAGTCCTTCTCCTTCTGGGTTCGTTCCGGGCCCGCCGGGTCACCAAGAGCTAAGGTCGAGGGTTCCCGTTTTTCAGGGACACCTGGTCGGCACTCAGATCCTGGAAACCAGACTTGGGGTACCGTCGCAAGACGAGGGTTCTCTTTTTTCAGAGACACCGAATCGCCAGACGAGGCTCCCTGGTCAGAAACCAGAAAAAGGTATAACCAAAAACTAAAAGAAACGAATGTTTCAGTGGTTCAAGGGACGATAATTGAGTATTGCACAGCTAATTAAAGAAGTTCTATGCCCAATTAGATCGCCGCCCAGAGACAATCTTGAATTAGGTTCCGAGAGTACTCACGTAAACTATGACTTCTCGGGAGAGTGAGAAGTTCTACATGATATTATATTATGGCGAAGTTTGTTAATTTCTCAAATCTGGTACACATTGTGGTTTGGTACAAAGTTAGTGACACTAGAATGTACGGAGGTGTAGGTACCTGCCGGTTGGTACCCAAAATGGGGCAGTTGCCCCGAAATTTTACTTTACATTTTTGGACCGGGAATTGAAAGAATAATCGAGAGAGGTCATTTTGAGAGGTGAACCGAGTGATAAAAAAGTGTAAAAGGGATTTTATTGAGACGATAGTTGAAAATAAAAGGACTTGTGTAAGCGAAGTGTAACAAAGGGTGGCTCCGCGGCTTGAAGTTGGTCAGATTTGAAATAGGTATTATTAAATTTATTTAATTTTGACATCCTTTGTAAATACTATTTTACTGAAGTTATATATAAAGTTTCCCTTGAAAATGTCTATGAAATAGACGAAATTCCGAGTCGGGATATAAAAACTTACTCGTAAGTATCCATTTTTATATATAACTTAAGTAAAATATAGTCAGATTTGAATGCTAAATAGGTATTCTTTTCGACTATTTATTTATTGATGGTCGTATTTGATAAAATCAATTAAAAGTTAAAAGTCATTCAACCTGATGTCACCTTTCGGCATATCTTGACGTCACAACAACTCTTCTAATCGTTATAATTTTTGCGAAGAGCGAAATACAGAATGGGAATTTTTCTTAGGCCAGCCACTCACTATCAGGTAGACCTGATCAGGCGCACCTATTCAGGTGTACATGTCAGCTGTCAGGTCTACCTGATAGTGAATGGCCGGCCTTACAAAACGCGGAAATGCGATGGTGGGGGAGGAGAGTAGCACTGAGCGGGAGGAATACCGTCGTTGCTACGAAGTTCTCGCTCGCAGGGTTGTACAGGATGATTGTTGAAACTTCTTGCAGGAGCAGAGTCGCTGTATCGTTGCTGATTGCCAACCGGAGCAGGATTCTCATTGAAGATGAAGTGGCTGCTCGCAGGGGCAGGATCGTAGTGGACGTTGTAGTTGAACGAGCTGGGTTGTGGCAAAGGATGGTCGGAGATGGGGCGAAGGTTGAAACTGTTCACCGGTGGAACCTCGTTGCCGCCACTGGGTCCGGGGAATGCTCGCAGGGTTGTACAGGATGATTGTTGAAACTTCTTGCAGGAGCAGAGTCGCTGTATCGTTGCTGATTGCCAACCGGAGCAGGATTTTCATTGAAGATGAAGTGGCTGCTCGCAGGGGCAGGATCGTAGTGAACGTTGTAGTTAAACGAGCTGGGTTGTCGCATAGGATGATCGGGGATGGGGCGTTCGTAAGACCAGCCACCCACTATCAGGTAGACCTGACAGGTAAAACTGATCAGGCCCTCCTGTCAGGTCTACCTGATATAGTGAGTGCCTGGCCTAAGTGTCACCAAAGAACAGTCTTATCACGCGCCGCGCTCTGTTGTTCCCCGCTAGTTGCGTTGTCACAACACAAATCATAACCATCAGCTCAAGGAGTGTTCGTACGATATTTTATCATCATCATATTATTGTGTTTGTGCAAGTCGTGCAACCTTCCAGGGCGGAACTTAGGTATAGTATATTAGTTCTGACGAAAATCGGAAGATTGCAAAGTGCCGGAATTGCAAATGCCGTATTATTGCGAACATTGAAGGTAAATAGGGTAAGTGTACCATTTATTCGCCCACCTAAAAAACGTACCATTGATTGGCCCACCTGCCCACATTTATTTTTCTAATTTTTGTTTTTATGACTACAATTTTTGAATAGCACTGGTTCGATAGCAGTCTTTAAGCCCTTTCTTTTGATGAAATTGGATCTTGAAAAAGTTCGTCCAGTTCAGACTTATGTGGCGTATGGTACAGGTGGGCCAATAAATGGTACGTTTTTTAGGTGGGCGAATAAATGGTACACTTACCCTATGACCAAATAGTTTAGTCCGTTTCTGTACTACCAAATACAATATTATGTAGGTACTTGTCAATTTTTTAATTACTAGGGTGCATTAAATTTTATGATTCTCATTGAAATTACATACCTATTTACCTATGTATGGTAAATAAATACATCTAGGTAGGTTGTTACTGTATTAGTTTAAACTTAAAGTCGGCGTTATTTGATGTCTAAATTTTGAATAGATAGGTAGGTACCTAAACAGGGCGTGCTGAAAGTCTAGGGACCAATGCACACTATAGTGAAGGACATTTCGTGAAACAAAGAGGAGGTGAATCTATGTTGTCGAGGCAGTGTGGACGGTTCAGTCGACGTCGATCGACTAAGTGTGGACACACCTTAAGGTTGTGTGGACGTCGATGTGTGGACACACCTTAAGGTTAACACGAGCATGTACACTGGTGATACCGACTTTCGACATCGATCTATGTCGACTGAACCGTCCCCACTGCCTCGACAACATAGATTCACCTCGTCGATCGACGTCTGGACACACCTTTAGAATCAAGCCACCAACCTCCAGATCCGAAGTCGGGTGACCTTTTGGGCGATCCACCAATCATGGGCTCTATCCTTTAGATTAGGAGTAACCGCATAAAGCCATTGGTCAGGCGGGCAAGCAGCCGCTACTAAGTTCGATTCGCATTTTTCAACGAATTCGTTAGGATCGTTTTCCGGACTACCGTAAAATTTGGGTATATTTATCGGAAGGGGTTTGTACCGCATAGTGGGCGTGTTTGAGACGGATAGATTCTGAAGAACCTGTGTTTGAGCGGAGAGTTGATCCTCGATGTTCCTGAATTCCAGGCAGAGGTTGCAGTTGAATTGAAAGTTCCTCGTGTTCCGGAGTCCTTCAGGAAGATCTACGCATCGATGATGAAAACTTCCATTGCATCTGAAGCAGTTTATTGTATCTCCTCGGTCTCCCATGCAGGTGGG
The DNA here is from genome assembly GCF_000475195.1 of Diaphorina citri. Lineage (NCBI taxonomy): Eukaryota > Metazoa > Arthropoda > Insecta > Hemiptera > Psyllidae > Diaphorina > Diaphorina citri. The sequence goes on along the minus strand of NW_007377905.1, from coordinate 33,504 downwards.
TAGTTGGCAGCGTGAACACAAATCATAACCATCAGCTCAAGGAGTGTTCGTACGATATTTTATCATCATCATATTATTGTGTTTGTGCAAGTCGTGCAACCTCCCAGGGCGGAACTTAGGTATAGTATATTAGTTCTGACGAAAATCGGAAGATTGCGAAGTGCCGGAATAGATCAGTTGCGCTTACTTGGGTGGTGTTTCAAGGTCATAGAGCAGAAAAAATGAGGACCAACGGAATTTTTCTTTTTCTTCTACGACTTTTAGATCCCGAGATAATTCGATTAAAAAAAT
>NW_007377905.1:1915-33164 GCF_000475195.1 Diaphorina citri | reverse complement strand
TTATTATTATTTATTATATATTATCACGAATAAATATGACGCCGAGCGTATCCTGACTTTTCAGGGAAATGATGGTCGTCATTCCGATGATGATAATAATAACACCAGTTTAAGAGTTTAATATAACTCCTATTTTAAGGGTATGGAGCCGGAACCCTAACTTGGGTGCGGGGAGGACAAATGGTCCGCTCGCGGAACGCTGGTGATGTGGTGGCTCCCGTCCATTAGTTGTAATAAACCGCTAAGCCGTGGAGTGTTAGAAGGTAAAAGCATGGATTCAAAGCGCGGGGACCCACCAACGTCGCTAAACGTGTGTGTGTGATATTATACTACTTCTTAAAATCTGTCTAATAATCCGATAAACGAGAACTTACAAGCGTATTATTGCCCGTAAACGTTACCTCCTCAACGTTGTACCCATTTTTAATACTTATTTACCAGCTAAGGATACATTTTTCAACCCTTTTTAGGTTTAGACTCCAGTTTTGAGGCTTTTTTATTGACATTTGGCTAGCTTTAGAAGTTAAAATATAAAAAGGCAAGATACTTTCTACACACTGCAGTCTGAATGCGTCAACCGATAAAAGGCAGGCGATCTATCCGCGTCTATACGTTCGCCGCGATGCGCTCCTCCTCGTCTTTCTTGACGCGGTCTTTCGCATAGCCCCCGGTGTTTGTGTAATTACGGCAACGGACGTTCCCTCCCGAAACGAGCCCTGTAAACTCACACTGCAGTAGCGGATGCCCTCGGCATACGGCCTGCAGTTTCAAGTGCTAAATGGTCCGTAAAAAGAGTTAGGGCTTAATAGAGCAGCCCTTAGATTTTTCTAGCATCTTTCTTTTTCTTTTTAATGGCAACCAGGGAGTAAAAAAGACCGAGATTACTCGGAACTTTGTGGTGGCTTTCATTCCGCGTTTACTAGATAAGGCCGATTATTATTATTATTATTATTATTATTATTATTATTATTATTATTATTATTATTATTATTATTATTATTATTATTACCTATTATTGCGAGCACTCAAGGTAAAGAGTAATAATGTGTCTAAAATTCTACAGCATAATATGCTTGTGTTTGTGCAAGTATTGCAACCTCCAGTACTGGAATCCAGTTTTTCATTACGAAAATCGGAACTCAGTCCTTTGTTGCCGAAAAGCGGAGTATGCGGAGTGCCGGCATTACAAACCCCGTATTAAATACGAGCTTCTTTCAATTTAAATAGTAGTAAATTTGTTTCAAATTCTACAGAATAATATCCTGCTAAAAAGGAATTAATTTGTTTTCACCCTAGGCCAGGGCCGTATTCAGGGAGGGCCTAGGGGGCCCTGGCCCCCACCCCCCTCAAGCTTAATTTTTCTCGTTTACTGTACGTCAGACTCCGAAAAATTGGGGTCGTACTTGTACATTCTGTTTTTTTTTTTTTCTATCCCAGCAAGCAAGTCCCTGTTCTAAGATTTGATATTAACAATATGCTTCAAATAATAATAAACTTGTCTGTAGACATAACTACAATACATAATAATATATCATATACCTATCTATGTACATATTTGCTTTTCCTGTATCTTGATTGCACAAGTCTTTTAATAAATGTGTGTATATTTTGTGTGTATTTCCTTAGTCTTCCTGATTGCATAAGTATGTAATAATATTGTGTGCGCATTTTCCATTTTGATTACAGAAGGATGTAGGTAATAATCTTACGACAGTATTTCTTTTTTCGTTCCAGCTTATTCTTGATTGTGGAAAACAGTTCCAAAGTAGAGGTAGATAATATAAACTTGCAGTGCAGGTCGCAGTGCAGTGCAGCAGTGCAGGTCAAAGATAAACTGATTGCAGTGAAGTGGGTTAACATAGATACCTTGTTAAGTTGTCTGGAGTTTTTAGAACTAGTTCATCGAGTGGTTCACTGAACTCTAGAACTCATCCCTAAAGAGGATTCAGCTAAAAATGCTCTCTGCGGTATATCCATAGGTTTGATTAAGCGCAAAAACAAATGAGTGAATGACTTTTGTATGATGAACAATTATTAACTCACTCAGAAAAAGGACCCTAGAGATTGCAATCCGTAGCTTAGAATTTTAATTGTGTTAAGCATAAATGCTTGTCACAAATGTCGTTCCCCACTTAATATACTACGCTAAATTTTATGACATGACTTGGACTCGAACCACCAACCTCCAGATTCAATGTCCACCGTGCTAACCACTGCACCACTGAGGTTGGTCAATTTTATTACTATCGTTCTCGGAACGGCTGGCTATCTCCTATCCTTTCCTTTTTCGATTTCGGTACGATCACTAGTTCCTCCTATCAAACCGCCTTTAAATGAAAATAAAATAAAAAATAATACCTACTGATAGATAAATTATAACTTACCCAAAGACGGAGCTTCGCTTGTATCAGACATGGCAGAACTCTTCGCTCCCTCACTTTTGTTATCGGAATGGCGGATTTCTATCTGCGCCTTGCTCGAGTGACTACCGGGAGCAGCCCGCTTCCCTGCATACTGCGACTTGATGAATCTGAGGAAGCAAAAAAAGGGAAGAATAGAATCAGAAGATTAGAAGAAGGGTCAACTTCTTCTCCAGGTATACTTCATTGCGGAGGTTGGCTATTATTGATTTGATTTTACTGTCATGTAATGATTTAAAATCAAGACTAGAGCCCGTTCTCCCTTTATTCCTTTCAAGTCACCCATCCTTTTATTGCCCTTGCTCGGCGCAGCTTAAATCACCGAAAAACAATTTTTTGGGTTTTTTGGTTCTCTGGACAACCACTTTCGTGTTCCTGGTAGAAAGACCTTTGATTTGATATATAGGTCGACCAGGTTTGGATAAGTCCTTCTATGGGGACAGACACTATACCTTTTTTTATTACTATCGTAATAATAAAGGAAGGACGGGCTAAAAAGGGGGAATTGTCTCTGTTGTTTTCTGGCAAAGTACACGAGTATGTTGTTCCGTCTCATGCTGAGGATGTCCATTCAGGAGATGGTTAACCGAACCAAATGAGATCGAAGTTCTAATCACCGATTTCATTTAGTGGTGTTAAACCATGGAGAAAATATACATAAAAATTTTCGGACAGAATGGGCTTTTGGGCCTTCGTAGGAACCCTTTTTCTGAGTGAGTTCTACAGTTCACCAAGCTATTCGCTTAGTTTTACTTACCGGGGTAAGTAAGTTGTCCAGACTGCGGGATCGCCCACCTCCCTGTTTGCTGTTGCCGTTAGCACCATTGGGATCAAAGTATCGATCATTGAGCGCACTCTGACGGGATAATCCCATTGGTTCCGTTGAGGAATGATCGCGGGATACGGAACGGGCTTTTTCCTTCACCTAGAAAGGAACACCTTATAAAAAAAAACCTTGGCAGACTTTCAACGAGCAATTAGTTTGTAAAGCCAAAACGTTCTTTTTTATGCCTGACAGAATATTGCTTGGGAGTAAATTTTCCTCTCCCCTTTTCGATCCTTTCGGGGCTTCTTCTCTCTCTCTCTCTCTCATCCATTCTTTATTTTTCTCTTCCTCTCTCTCTCTCCGTCTCTCTCTCTCCCTCTCTTTCTCTCTCCCTCTCTTTCTCTCTCTCTCCTTCTTTCTTGTGAAGGTTTTACTTCTAATTTCGTCCTATGGAAAAATCTTCCTCAGCTATACAATATACAATACATAGGTAAGTATGTACCACCTACAGGTACATACCTAATACATATGTATAACATAGGTATATATATGTATACGTGTACCTACGTCACAAACTTGTTCAAGTTTGTGACGAGTGTAAAAAAAAGGAAATGTACCTATAGGTATACCTATAGGTACATTTCCTTTTTTTTACACTCTGTATTCTAGTATACACGGTGTATATTTTGTGTTACGCACATATTGAAAGCAAAGTGATTTGACATGTTGACTCACTACAGTGACATAATCCTTTTTTACTTTCCTTATCCTATAGGAAGGAAAGTAATGTAATCGGGTCAAATTTTCGATGGTCAGTTTTTAGTGCCAAAACACGAGCCTAAATACAAAGTTTCAGCCATTGGTCCGTGTGTCTGTCTGTCTGTCTGTATGTCTGTAAACAAAATATCTCGAGAACGGTTAGAGCTAGAGACTTGAATTTTGGCATGCAGCTGTCAAATATGACAAGGATGCGACCCGAAACTTTTGATTAAGATCGGTGCAACGCTTGGCGGCATTTCGGCCGCTTTTTGGCGGTTTTCGGTGTAATTCAATAATATCTCGGGAACGGTATGTTCTAGGGACTTTAAATTTAGTATGTAGTGCACAAATGTGACAAGGATGCAATACAAAACGTTTGGTTAAGATGTTTGCTGCTGATTTGACATGTTGACTCACTACAGTGACATATTGTATGAATTAAATATAGGCTGAGTACCGGGGTAACTTAGAACAGTGAGAGTAAGTTGACTACTTTATGGGTGTGAATAGACGTTTATCAACCCAAGGCCTTGGTTCCATTGGAAGGTGGACTTCTCAACTTAGAATTGATTAAGTCACCGGTCACCGTACAAGATAGTGATGATGATAATAATAATACATTATAGTGCTTATTTTTACTGTTCGGAATTTCGGATAGGCCTGAAAAGTCTCTTTACTCCAGCAGTAGGCTACTAATATTATTGTGATCAAATTCGCAAATTATTTTGAGGATAAAATTCCATGCCTCGGTTGGGATTGAACCCACGCCCTCCTCTTTACCAGGCGAGCGTCTTGACCACTACACCACCGCGGCAGGTATTGTAGGTTCTTGTTGATCAACAATAATTGAAATACTTAATTACCTATACCTGCACTAAGGGTAGATGGAAACAATGTTTCTCGACTTCTATGCTTATTTTTCTGAAACCTGTATTTTACAATCTTCTTACCAAGCAATCAGTATTAGAAATAGTAGAAAAGTAGAAAAAACTTAGTAAATAGTAAGTCGGTACACATGTCCAATTAGGTTGTATCAACTAGGTAAGTAAATATAAGTAAGTCTCTACTCTCTACCTCTCTGTTTCTTCTCTTTTAGTTGGGTTTGGGTACCTCCATTCCAATGAAGCAACTAACAAAGTATGTCAACATTTTTAACTTTTAAAAGGTGGAGTCAAAGAAGAGGAGAAGGAAAAAGAAGGAGAGGAGGATGGAAAAAAAAAGAGGAGGAGAAGTAGGTAGGTACATAGGTACTGATTTTCTCTAACCACGATCGAATAAACTAGGGGCTAAAAAATTCCCGGAGGGACGGGCCCAGCTTGTTAACTTTTAAAAAGTGGAATTAAAAAAGAGAAGGAAAAAGAAGGAGAGGAGGATGGAAAAAAAGAGGAGGAGGAGAAGAAGAAGAAGGAAAAGAAGGAGAAGAATGAAGAAAAAGGAGGAAGAGAGACAACAAGGCAAAGTTCTTGGAAGTTTAGCAGAAAAAAAAATGTAATAGGTACCTCATTATGAAACTTTCGCGTCTGGGAATGTCAAGTCTAGGATTCTTAAACAAAATGAGAAAAAAAGAGCTTTGAAGCTCTCTCTAAGCTAACTAGGCTGGCTTAAGGTTCGTTCGCAGAACGGCTGGCTTTCTCCTATCCTGTCTTTCTCTATTCAGTTTTGGGACGGTACTACCTCCGTAATTACAGAGTTTCCTCTATCACAAAACTCTTAAAAAACCTACCTTAATCTATACTAAGCGCCAGGCCTACAGGCTTACGTTAAAATACACTTTTTCTGTAGAAGTGAACAACCGACCAACATACAGTTAACACGAGACCGTATACCTGACCAAGACCTAACCTCTAATGTAGACCTGCCCCTAAAGACCTAATCCCAAATGTAGACCTAGCCCGGGCCTCGGGGGCCCTGGCCCCCACCCCCCTCAAGCTTAATTTTTCTCGTTTACTGTACGTCAGACTCCGAAAAATTGGGGTCGTACTCGTACATTCTGTTTTATTCTATCCCAGCAAGCAAGTGAAAGCAAGCATTTTAATGAAATAAATCATTCAAACCGTTCCTGAAAAGTACCATTTGGGGTACTTATATAGGAACAAAAGGAAGATGTTTTTATAGTTACGTTAAAATAAACCATTCTCATTATTATTTCTCATTCTCATTATTAAGTCCCTGTTCTAAGATCCTGTCTCCTATATTGATATTAACAATATGCTTCAAATAATAATAAACTTGTCTGTAGACAAAACTACATAATATTATATCATATATCTGTGTATTTGCTTTTCCTGTATCTTGATTGCACAAGTCTTTTAATAAATGTGTGTATATTCTGTGTGTATTTCCTTAGTCTTCTGATTGCATAAGTATGTAATAATATTGTGTGTGCATTTTCCATTTTGATTACAGAAGGATGCAGGTAACACGAGAGAAATTTTTTTTTTTTTTTTTTTTTTTTCATTTAAAGGGAAAAATGAGGGAGAAAGAAAGAGAGAGAGAGAAAATGGTAAAAATGCATAATGCAATGCTATAGAATCTATAGATGGATAGGGATGAATAGGGAACTCTCGGGAAATCTCAACTATTGTTAAATAAAACAATACTAGCTTTTTTTTGTTCATTTTTATGTAGGTACAACAAAATTTTCTAAACAATCATACCTAGTAGTAAAATACAACGGATTATGAAGTAGGTATGTACCTCTACTAGGTTGACAATATCAATATTTTTCAATCTTACGACAGTATTTCTTTTTTCGTTCCAGCTTATTCTTGATTGTGGAAAACAGTTCCAAAGTAGAGGTAGATAATATAAACTTATAAACTGATTGTTGTGAAGTGGGTAACTACGTAGATACCTTGTTAAGTTGTCTGGAGTTTTTAGAACTAGTTCATCTAGTGGTTCACTGAACTGTAGAACTCATCCCTAAAGAGGATTCAGCTAAAAATGCTCTCTGCGGTATATCCATAGGTTTGATTAAGCGCAAAAACAAATGAGTGAATGACTTTTATATGATGAACAATTTAACTCACTCAGAAAAAGGACCCTAGATAACTAGATATTGCAATCCGTAGCTTAGGTGTGGTAGTCCTCCTGTTTCTTGAATTGTTATCTCCAATTTTATTACTATCGTTCTCGGAACGGCTGGCTTTCTCCTATCCTTTCCTTCTTCGATTTCGGTACGATCACTAGCTCCTCCTATCAAACCGCCTTTAAATGAAAATAAAATAATAATGATAGATAAATTATTAATTTATTACTTACCCAAAGACGGAGCTTCGCTTGTATCAGACATGGCAGAACTCTTCGCTCCCTCACTTTTGTTATCAGAGTGACGGATTTCTATCTGCGCCTTGCTCGAGTGACTACCGGGAGCTGCCCGCTTCCCTGCATACTGCGACTTGATGAATCTGAGGAAGCAGAATAAGAGAAGAATAGACTCAGAAAATCAGAAGGAGGGTCAACTTCTTCTTCTTCAGGTATGCTTCATTGCGGAGGTTAGGTTATTGCTACTTTGATTTTGGAGACTGCGGCTTTGAACAAGTCAGATGACGGTCAACAGGTCAAAGAAAAACTATGAAAGTAGGGTAAGTGTACCATTTATTCACTCTGCTCTCCTTCTCTCTCTCTTCCTCTCTCTCTCCCTCTCTCTCTCCTTCTCTCTCTCTTCCTCTCTCTCCTCCTCATTCTTCTTCTCTTTCTCTCTCTCTGCTCTCCTTTACCCTCTCTCTTTCATGTCGTTCCAGCTTAATAGGTACCTGTTAACTTTTTTTTTTGTGAAAAAAAGAAAGAATTTTTGCTTTCCAGTGTTTGCAGTCTTTTTATTCCTACAATAGAAATAGATAGGTAAATTTCTCGATTCTTTTCTCCTTCTTCTGTTCCGGACATCAAAAGCCGAGAAAAACGTCCCAGACAGAAGATAAAAACGTTCAAAAACAAGCTATGAAGGCAGTTTTAATAGAGGAAAATAAAGGTAGTTTTTATTTTCTTAATAAAGGTAGGTAGGTAAATATTTTCTGTTCGGAATGAGGAGTGAGTACAGTCGCAAATCAGAGGCCCCTTGGGGCCTCGTACATGGGCCCTTTTTCCAGAGTCCTACAATTCAATTTATTTTGACAAAATATAGATTTTCAGGGGATGCCTTTAAAATCCATTTTTTTCTCATTCTCTTCACCTTATTTCTCTTTTCCTCCCCCTCCCCCTCCCCCTCCCTTATTTTCCTTTTCTCCCTTCTCGTCTTTTTCTTTCTCCTCCTCTCTTCCTTTCTCTCTCTCTCCATATCTATTTTTCTCATTTCAATTAAAAGGTCTTTTATGTCCACCGCAAAACTTTTGTATATTTCCCTCTCTCTCTTTTTTTATCCCTTCCTCTCTCTCTCCCTCCCTTTTCCTCTCTCTCTCCGTCTTCACTTTGTTTTCAAACGAATTTATTATTTGAATTTAAATTGATTCTCTCTCTCTCTCTCTTCCTCCAGCATCTTTTTGTGGTTTAGAGTTGTTTCACCAAACATAAGGGAGAGAGAGAGAGAGAGAGAGAGAGAGAGAGAGAGACTATGTTTTGGATACACTTCAACCCTATGGTGACCGATGTAGGTAAACTGTAGTTTATATCGGTCACCAAAAGCCTTGTTCCCACGGCGCGTGGCGCGGCGAGTCTCGTCCGTAGTTCGACGAGCCACGCGTCGTGGGAACATTAAAGTTCGTGGCGCGCCGGACAGGCGCGTGTAGGCTTGTGTAGGTGCGTACAGGCGCGTTCGTTCCCATAAATTGTCGGTAAAAAGAGTAAAACTACAAGAGTCTCGAACCCAGAACCTCTCTCTTACCCGGTCAGACTGTATTTCCTGTTCTCCCCGCGCTGGCTAACGCTCTCCATAATGTCCTCATCTTCCTGCAGCTGTTTCATAACTTTGGTATCCGTGTCTTCGGTGATGACAGACTCCTGTATCCTCTCCATGGAGTGGTAGCGATCATTCAGACGAGACTTGGAGAGCCCCATCGTCTCCAGTTTGGACGGCATGCCGATACCGATTCGAAAAAAAAAAAAAAAAAAAAAAAAAAAAAAAAAATCAGTCATGTTGATCGAACAAAGTAAGTGACCACAAATTTCTGAAGTAAAAAATTGACGAGTTTTCTCTCTCTCTCTTCTTTTAGAAGTTTGATAGAGGGAACTGTAACAGCGAAAGTCTTATCGTTCCGAAATCCAAGAGAGAGAAGGACAGGATAGGAGAAAGACAGCCGTTCCGAGAACGAACCTTATCTGTGTAGTATAAAGTTCAACCCGGAGTAGTTATTAGAGAATAGTATGGAGAGAGCAGAGACTAGAATTAGAATAATAATAATAACTGCAGTATCAGTGAAATCTAAAGTACATTCCTAGACATGTTATTAAAACCGTTGTGAACCCTCGGTCCCTAGAGTGTAATTCCAGTAGGATAACCGCTTGACCACAAACGTACAGACGTACCTACATAGGAGCGCAGGTAGATAATAAAAAATAATGCTTGTTCTCTTTAATTTAATCTCTTTTAATTTCTTCCCTCTCTTCTCCTTCCTCTACTTCTTCTCTTCCTTCTCCTTTTTCTTCTTCTTTCCCTCTTCCTTCTCCTTTTTCTTCTTCTTCCCCTCTTCCTTCTCCTTTTTCTTCTTCTTCCCCTCTTCCTTCTCCTTTTTCTTCTTCTTCCCCTCTTCCTTCTCCTTTTTCTTCTTCTTCCCCTCTTCCTTCTCCTCTTCCTTCTCCTTTTTCTTCTTCTTCTTCTTCCCCTCTTCCTTCTCCTTTTTCTTCTTCCCCTCTTCCTTCTCCTTTTTCTTCTGATCCTTCTTCTTCCCCTCTTCCTTCTCCTTCTTCTTCTTCCCCTCTTCCTTCTCCTTCTTCTTCTTCTTCTTCCCCTCTTCCTTCTCCTTCTCCTTCTTCTTACCCTCTTCCTTCTCCTTTTTCTTCTTCTCCTCTTCCTTCTCCTTCTTCTTCTTCCCCTCTTCCTTCTCCTTCTTCTTCTTCCCCTCTTCCTTCTCCTTCTTCTTCTTCCCCTCTTCCTTCTCCTTTTTCTTCTTCTTCTCCTTTTTCTTCTGATCCTTCTTCTTCTTCCCCTCTTCCTTCTCCTTTTTCTTCTTCTTCCCCTCTTCCTTCTCCTTTTTCTTCTTCTTCCCCTCTTCCTTCTCCTTTCTCTTCTTTTCTCCTCTTCCTTCTCCTTCTTCTTCTGATCCTTCTTCTATCTTCTTCTTCTTCTTCCCTAACTTTTCATTCTAAAGCTAGGTATCCTTGGTTCTGTGAAAGTAGGTTTGTAGGTAAGTAGATTTCTACCTACGTGCGTAGGTATATTAGGGAAGGAAAGGTCTGGGTAGGTACTTACAAGTAGGTATACCTCTGGTCCTCTCTTTCTTGCTCTCTCTCTCTCTCTCTCTCTCTCTCTCTCTTTCTCTCTCTCTCTCTTTCCCTCTCCCTCCTTCCCTCTCCCTCTTTTTGCACTGATAAACCAAGGATATCAAAACACAGATCAAAGTAGGTAGGTAGAGGTACTGCTATTACAAACCTTCAGACTTAGATAAAACTTTCAAAATCAGAAGAAGAAAAAATGTTATCCTAAAAAATAAAAAAAAAATCTTTCATACACCTCTCTTTCTCTCTTTCTTTCTCTCTCTGCTCTCCTTCTCTCTCTCTCTTCCTCTCTCTCCTCCTCATTCTTCTTCTCTTTCTTTCTCTCTCTCTCTGCTCTCTGCTCTCCTTTACCCTCTCTCTTTTAGGTCTTTCCAGCTTAATAGGTACCTGCTAACTTGTTAACTTTTTTTTTGTGAAAAAAAAAAAAAAAGAATTTTTCCTTTCCAGTGTTTGCAGTCTTTTTATTCTTACAATAGAAATAGATAGGTAAATTTCTCGATTCTTTTCTCCTTCTTCTGTTCCGGACATCAAAAGCCGAGAAAAACGTCCCAGACAGAAGATAAAAACGTTCAAAAACAAGCTATGAAGGCAGTTTTAATAGAGGAAAATAAAGGTAGTTTTTATTTTCTTAATAAAGGTAGGTAGGTAAATATTTTCTGTTCGGAATGAGGAGTGAGTACAGTCGCAAATCAGAGGCCCCTTGATCAAAAGCCGAGAAAAACGTCCCAGACAGAAGATAAAAACGTTCAAAAACAAGCTATGAAGGCAGTTTTAATAGAGGAAAATAAAGGCAGTTTTTATTTTTTTAATAAAGGTAGGTAGGTAGGTAAATATTTTCTGTTGGGAATGAGGAGTGAGTACAGTCGCAAATCAGAGGCCCCTTAGGGCCTCGTACATGGGCCCTTTTTCCAGAGTCCTACAATTCAATTTATTTTGACAAAATATAGATTTTCAGGGGATGCCTTTAAAATCCATTTTTTTCTCATTCTCTTCACCTTATTTCTCTTTTCCTCCCCCTCCCCCTCCCTTATTTTTCTTTTCTCCCTTCTCGTCTTTTTCTTTCTCCTCCTCTCTTCCTTTCTCTCTCTCTCCATATCTATTTTTCTCATTTCAATTAAAAGGTCTTTTATGTCCACCGCAAAACTTTTGTATATTTCCCTCTCTCTCTTTTTTTATCCCTTCCTCTCTCTCTCCCTCCCTTTTCCTCTCTCTCTCCGTCTTCACTTTGTTTTCAAACGAATTTATTATTTGAATTTAAATTGATTCTCTCTCTCTCTCTCTTCCTCCAGCATCTTTTTATTTCTCTTTTCCTCCCCCTCCCCCTCCCCCTCCCTTATTTTCCTTTTCTCCCTTCTCGTCTTTTTCTTTCTCCTCCTCTCTTCCTTTCTCTCTCTCCATATCTATTTTTCTCACTTCAATTAAAAGGTCCTTTTATGTCCACCGCAAAACTTTTGTATATTTCCCTCTCTCTCTTTTTTTTATCCCTTCCTCTCTCTCCCTCCCTTTTCCTCTCCCTCTCCTCCTCTCTCTCTCTCTCCGTCTTCACTTTGTTTTCAAACAAATTTATTATTTGAATTTAAATTGATTCTCTCTCTCTCTTCCTCCAGCATCTTTTTGTGGTTTACAGTTGTTTCACCAAACATAAGAGAGAGAGAGAGAGAGAGAGAGAGAGAGAGAGAGAGAGAGAGAGAGAGAGAGAGAGAGAGAGAGAGAGAGAGAGAACGATAAAAATTAAAACAGCGTAACCAATGTTTTCGTTTGTAACCTTCTCGCTCTCTCTCTCGCTCTCTCTCTCTCTCTCCTCTCTCTCTCTCCCTCTCTCTCTCCAGCTCCTATCTTTTTTCTTCCTTTGAACTTTTTCTCAATCTTTTTTCTCTCTTTCAACAAAAGGAACTTTTTGTACCGTTTGTTTGTTAATAAGTTGTATGTACCTACTTGGTGAAAAAGTTATATAGGGGACTTTTTGCATCTAGTTCTCTTATCTGGAGTCTGGAGGTATTTAAATAACATTTCAAAGAAGAAGATATATAAAAAAAAGAACAAGAAGAAATAACAAGCTGGGCCCGTCCCTCCTCCGGGCATTTTTTAGCCTGTAGTTTATACGATCGTGGTTAAAGAAACATGCCTTCCTTTGAACTTTTTCTCAATCTTTTTTCTCTCTTTCAACAAAAGGAACTTTTTGTACCGTTTGTTTGTTAATAAGTTGTATGTACTTGGTGAAAAAGTTATATAGGGGACTTTTTGCATCTAGTTCTCTTATCTGGAGTCTGGAGGTATTTAAATAACATTTCAAAGAAGAAGATACCTTTCGAACCAAGGACCGCATGTTCGAGAGCGTAAGTCATCTGGTCAACTACCACTGTCAGAATCAATTACCCATCATCTCCGCAGAGAGCGCGCTTATCCTGCGCAATCCCGTAGCCAAGTGCGCAACCAGTGCGCACACGGGACAGAGCCTATGAGCAGTCCCGTAGCCAAGTGTGCAACCGGTGCGCACACGGGACAGAGTCCATGAGAAATCCCATAGTCAAGTGTGCAACGGGTGCGCAAACGGGACAGAGTCTATGCGCAATCTTGTAACCAAGTGCGCAACCGGTGCGCACACGTGACAGAGTGTGTCATAGACTGCAGGGTATAGGGGTCTATTATTAGCGAGTTTTTGCAACCAAAAGTAGCGTCCCGTTAACTGTACCGTCAAACAATACATCATATTGTTGACGAGTGTCCCCTCAGATCCTACACTGGCGTGAAACATGACTTCTACACTGGCAATGACAGTGTTCGGATTTGGTGTTCTTTTCAATACTGTTTTCCTTGTTCATGCCCAACTTTCTTTGAGGTCGAAATATATACCAACGTTCATACGATTATTAGTAATACCAGTATTTTGTAAAACTATACCAAGTTGGGAAAAAAAAAAGTTTACAAACCGACCGACTGTCAAACTTTGATGAAGCGCGAACGACCTGCTCTCCGTAGTGTTAAAGTGCCTAAAAAGGGAAAAAAACCTTGATTAAAACTATCTCTTAAAGTCTTACCTGCCTGAGCCTGGCCACCTCCATATCCAGTCCTTATCTGATTCGCCTGCAGATCTTTACGCCATGGTGCTCGACACTTGGCCATAGCTCGTCCGCTACCATCCGGGGCATTGGTAACCCAGCACTCGAAGTCTGTGGTTTTGCTTGGCTTAAACCTCACATGGCATTGTCTGTGGAAACTCTCATGATGGTTTTTCTCGCATGCCATCAGGTTGAATGATACCTGGAACCAAATAATGTTTTGATCCCTGTTTTTTATTTCTTCCGCAAAACCTTAAAACGCTCTTTCGTCATGAATCTTTTTTCCTATAAAAAAAAAGATGAGTGTTTCACCGCCGTTTTTATTTCGTAACAATTAAACAACTCCTACATTAGGCTCATGTGGTCTGTGTCATAGCATGCCCATCCTGTGGTAAGTCCCTCATCAGATGGGCGAGAAGAGACACAATACTTCCCATTTAGGTGCTGGGTCAACAGGAGAACAAAAGCAAGTAACCCGTTGAAATATTCGCAGTCGAAAGACGAGTACAAATTGTAGTCGATGGTGAGATTCGAACCCGGGACCTTCTGCATGGCAAGCACCCGACGTTACCACTGGCTAACCATGCCCCCACAGGGCTAATGAACTTTTTACCTTATAGTAGTCAGCGAGGGCTGCCATAGCCTTTGCGCAAGACTGAGTATCTTTTTCTTCATTTGGACAGATTCTCCCAAAGCTACCTATTGGAATTGGCGGCATGTAAGGAGACTTCCTGTTCCGACCTTGTGAATCTGTAATAAACACCTTAGCATTATTGTTTATCGTTATAGGTTTTTTGGATACTTAATTGTTGACTCTCATCGGACTCGAGTTTCGCCTCCTTTGTAGGCTTTATCAAGGAAACTGATGTCTCCAAGGAAACTAGGAAACGCCTAATCAATAGTCGCCAGTAAAAACCTTAGCAGTCAATACCTAACACAGTGAAGTTAAACCAATACCTATCAACAACTTGTTTAATGTACTTGATCCCCGACTCAGAACCAACAGAAACAATGCTGAACTTGATAAAAGAGACTGAACTCCGCACACAGGAATTTTGTCAGCAAAGTCCCCCAATTCAATGTAATTCCATCCCCCAATCAGACTCTGGATACATGGATATTTATTTGGTCACTCTGTGTTAAGCTACGTCCATGATAAAAGAGACTGAACTCCGCACACAGGAATTTTGTCAGCAAAGTCCCCCAATTCAATGTAATTCCATCCCCCAATCAGACTCTGGTTACATGGATATTTATTTAGTCACTCTGTGTTAAGCTACGTCTTGGAAGGCGGATAATGGAAGAGGTGAAAGTAACACCGGAAACCACGCCTGCCCTAGCTTTTAATGAAAAAGTGGTTGGGTGGAAGAGCTGAATCTTGAAAATCCTGCCACTTTTAATAAAGCAAAAAAAGTGTAAGAAAATTTCCCCTTTGAAAGAATCCCTTATTTGACTTACCGGAAATAAGAACTAAGAGTAGACAGTACAACGTTAATATTTTAATCATGGTGTAACCACGCCTGCCCTAGCTTTTAATGAAAAAGTGGTTGGGTGGAAGAGCTGAATCTTGAAAATCCTGCCACTTTTAATAAAGCAAAAAGAGTGTAAGAAAATTTCACCTTTGAAAGGATCCCTTATTTGACTTACCGGAAATAAGAACTAAGAGTAGACAGTACAACGTTAATATTTTAATCATGGTGACTGGATACGTTGCTTGTTCTCGTTGGAATGAGGATGCAGACTCCTCATATCTGGGAATCATGCGGCTTTCTCAACTAGGATTGGGGACTGCACAACACTTACCCTGTTTTATCTACCAACTTTACAAGTATAGTGGTTAGCACGATTGACTCCGAATCTGAACGTTGCGTTGTGTTTGTGTTCGCTCTAAGGATACATATGTACGTTGGTGATTCCAAATCATCTGGTTCTTTTTCTCCGTTGTGTGTTAATCGGAAAACCACATGTGAGTTTCGAAACAATCAATGATTTCAATTTCAATTTTCAATTTTTGATAAACCTTTATTTTTATTGTTTATAATGTTTGTTTACAATACAATATAAGTACATAATTTAATAAGTACATAATTACAATTGGTCTTCATAATGATACTTAACTTATATACTATGTAAGTTTGTAGGTATAGGTACATATGTAAACAAAGTAGGTTTTTAGGGTCAGGTTCTCTTCCTCCATTAGGTTACCTTTGTTTTGGTTCCCTCCATGTTTAGCTTTGTTTTTTGGGTTGATGTAATTTTACAGTATTTGCCCACACTCATACCTAATGGACTTTTGCTCATTAGATTTTGAGATCTATCGGACCTTTACAGCTCCCTTACCGGGCCTTTTTTCCGAGTTTCATAGTTCCTTGAAGCACTGGTGTTATAATTTCATATGAATGACAAGAATATTCAGTTCCATGAGCTTGATGAGTTTTACAGTATTTGCCCACACTCATACCTAATGGACTTTTGCTCATTAGATTTTGAGATCTATCGGACCTTTACAGCTCCCTTACCGGCCCTTTTTTCCGAGTTTCATAGTTCCTTGAAGCACTGGTGTTATAATTTCATATGAATGACATGAATATTCAGTTCCATGAGCTTGATGAAAATCCAGGCTCCTAGAATACATGAGAAGTGTCCTAGCGGAAAACGTATGACAATAACAATGTTCCTCATATAGGATAACATAGAGAGCAATGTCATATATTGGCATTTTGTTTTTCAATATTCCATTTCTAGAGTATCAATAAACTAATGAAAAATAAAAACACAGGTTTTGTTATTTTCTCTACATTGCTAATTACTGTCGTCATGGTATATAGTGTTTAATTGTTCTTTATCTATTCCTTAATTAGTTTGAGGTTTTATTCACCTGTACGAAAAATGGGTGCAGTACAATTCATTGAAACAACAATAGTTATAATTGAACTGATCAAAACATGAGTGGATGACTTGATGAGTGGGGTTCAAAATAATGGAAATGATACGATTCGAATGCATTCTATAACAGAACTTTTCTTTACGTTCTTTAAAAGAACTCTTCTCAAATGTCTACCTATTGATCTTTTCTATCACTGAACTTAGCAGTTATTGTCTGTTAACTATCTACATAATTTTAACCAATAGATTTACGCCATTTCTACCTCAGGGATGCTCGTGGTACGTTCAAGTTCAACAGACATGCTCTTTTAGAATATTTCTTACTTTAGTAATTAATGTTGCAATATAATGTTTCTGTTTGCAGAACCGTTTGACGAAAGTGAATTGTAGTACCTAGTCACGCGGTCGGGGGTTCGATTCCCGCTCGGGGCGAACTTTATCGTAACACAGATAAGGATTGTTTTCGTAATGGTTGGATTTCTTCTATCCTGTCTTCATTTTTGTTTGATTTCGAGACGGTAAGACCACCGATGTTAAAGTCTCTACCAAACCACCTAAAGAAGAAGAAGAAGATGTATTAGCCGGCAGATGGCAGAATCCGCACTCAAAAATGTAAGTCACTATCACCCTATTGTTGCGTCTTTATTTCACATTCTTCTTGGGTAACCAAATTGGGCTTATGAACACAAATGAGCTACTTTTATGAAGTCCAATCTACTGATTTTCCCGTCTCCACTCAGACTGGGTGAGATTAATGTAGGTAAGTTGGTTAAACTCGTGAGGCAGAGAAGCCTGATAACCGCATTATTAGCAGTAAAAACACTATCTCACATAAAAAAGCGATCTGATAATAACTTGATTGTTTTCTCGTTGTTTATTCACTTTTTTTTGTCCTGTTTTGGCTAAATCACTAAAATGTTCCGTATAGCTAAAACCACATTTGCCTCCCGGAAGCTAACTAGGCTGGCATAACTCAGTGTTAATATTAGAAATGAATTTTATATTTGGCAATTCTGCATAATGTGTGTTAATCTAATATATAAAAATGAATATTTGTTTGTTTGTTTGTTTGTTTGTTTGTTTGTTCGTTCGTTCGAACTTTATGCCTAGCCAAACCGCTCATCCGATTGCTATGAAACTTTGTGAACTTATTGTTTGCACTCCCGTGAAGGTTATAGGCTATTTTCCGGTTCGTTTTTGTTAAGCCACGCCGAGCAAGACCACTAAATGGATGAGTGACTTGAACGGCCATGCCTTAAGGATAGTAGTATTATAAATTAATAAACATTTATTTTTGTCTGTTTTCAGAACGGCTTCCATCTACGTCATCCGATTGCTATGAAACTTTGTGAACTTATTGCTTGCACTCCCGTGAAGGTTATAGGCTATTTTTCGGTTCGTTTTTGTTAAGCTGCGCCGAGCAAGACCACTAAATGGATGAGTGACATGAACGGCCATGCCTTAAGGATTTACTAGCAGAAATCCGGAGCGAAGCGACGGGTTTCGGCTAGTAGCATAATAAATTAATAAACATTTATTTTTGTCTGTTTTCAGAACGGCTTCCATCTACAAACCTGATAGATCTTAACTGTGAAGTAGCCCCTCCTCCCTCGCATCCTCGTACTCATGACTACGTGAATGACATTGTAACCAGACAACCACGTGATGTGTTTGACATGCGTAAGTACCTAGTCATATATATGCGTAGACATGCGTAAGTGCCTATTATCCTCGCACTCATGACTATGTGAATGACATTGTAACCAGACAACCACGCGATGTGTTTGACATGCGTAAGTACCTAGTCACGCGGTCGGGGGTTCGATTCCCGCTCGGGGCGAACTTTATCGTAACACAGATAAGGATTGTTTTCGTAATGGTTGGCTTTCTTCTATCCTGTCTTCATTTTTGTTTGATTTTGAGACGGTAAGACCACCGATGTTATTGTTATAGTCTCTACCAAACCACCTAAAGAAGAAGAAGGAATAAAAAATAAACAAAAAAAATCCGAGCATAAAATGTGTGTAAGAATAGGTAAACAAAGAAACAAGTAATTTACACAAGATTTTTATTAATCATTTATTTTTGTTTACGTATCATCGTACCAATTAAAATGAAAATAAAAGGCTTAACAACTTATCGTAATACTCCGTCTCAAAAGAAATCATTTACATGTAGGTATGTATCTCTGAAAAACGGATAGAAAATTTTCTAAGAACAGATTAATAATAATTAAAGCTCAAAGCAATACAAATATTTGGTCTGGCATCTAACCAGGCTTAACAACTTATCGTAATACTCCGTCTCAAAAGAAATCATTTACATGTAGGTATGTATCTCTGAAAAACGGATAGAAAATTTTCGAAGAACAGATTAATAATAATTAAAGCTCAAAGCAATACAAATATTTGGTCTGGCATCTAACTCATTCCGAATGCAACTTCCATCAAGCGCCTCTACCCTTGTCCTTGATAGGGATTGCCTCCATACCCCCCATAACCACCGTAGCCCCCCTGTGAGGCCCCATAACCCCCCTGTGGTGCCCCGTACATTCCTTGTGGGGACCCGTACATTCCTTGTTGGGAACCGTAGCCTTGTTGGGGCCCATAGAGTCCTTGCTGTCTATTTATCGCATTACCTGAAGAAAACAAAGTATTTATAGTTTGATTGTTTAATCGATTGTTAGCCCTGGTACATTCCTTGTTGGGAACCGTAGCCTTGTTGGGGCCCATAGAGTCCTTGCTGTCTATTTATCGCATTACCTGAAGAAAACAAAGTAGGTATTTATAGTTTGATTGTTTGGTCGATTGTTAGCCCTACTTGTGATTGTGGAGCTGAACGTCAAACAATACATCATATTGTTGACGAGTGTCCCCTCAGATCCTACACTGGCGTGAAACATGACTTCTACACTGGCAATGACAGTGCTATCTCATGCATAGAGAATTTCGATATCCCACTCGGATTTGGTGTTCTTTTGTTCTTTTCAATACTGTTTTCCTTGTTCATACCTAACTTTCTTTGAGGTCGAAATATATACCAACGTTCATACGATTATTAATAATACCAGTATTTTGTAAAACTATACCAAGTTGGAAAAAAAAAGTTTACAAACCGACCGACTGTCAAACTTTGATGAAGCGCGAACGACCTGCTCTCCGTAGTGTTAAAGCGCCTAAAAAGGGGAAAAAACTTTGATTAAAACTATCTCTTAAAGTCTTACCTGCCTGAGCCTGGCCACCTCCATATCCAGTCCTTATCTGATTCGCCTGCAGATCTTTACGCCATGGTGCTCGACACTTGGCCATAGCTCGTCCGCTACCATCCGGGGCATTGGTAACCCAGCACTCGAAGTCTGTGGTTTTGCTTGGCTTAAACCTCACATGGCATTGTCTGTGGAAACTCTCATGATGGTTTTTCTCGCATGCCATCAGGTTGAATGATACCTGGAACCAAATAATGTTTTGATCCCTGTTTTTTATTTCTTCCGCAAAACCTTAAAACGCTCTTTCGTCATGAATCTTTTTTCCCATAAAAAAAAAGATGAGTGTTTCACCGCCGTTTTTATTTCGTAACAATTAAACAACTCCTTTACTCCTACATTAGGCTCATGTGGTCTGTGTCGTAGCATGCCCATCCTGTGGTAAGTCCCTCATCAGATGTGCGAGAAGAGACACAGATGTGCGAGAAGAGACACAACAGGAGAACAAAAGCAAGTAACCCGTTGAAATATTCGCAGTCGAAAGACGAGTACAAATTGTAGAGAGAGAGAGAGAGAGAGAGAGAGAGAGTGAGAGGGAGAGAGCTGAGAGAGAGAGAGAGAGTGAGAGTATGATTTTCAAAAATTTACTATTATTTTTTCAATGTTTTTCACGTTCGTAGATTTTTATCGTGGTGTGTGTGTGTTTTTTTTCTATTACATATTATTTATTATTATTTTTTTTTTATTGATACGATTTTTAGGATTCGGAATTTAGTTGAAAAAAAAAATGCTATAGCACAGACCACAAGGGTCAAATGTGGTATGTAGTAGGAACAGATAGCAGTTGTTTCAATGCTACGAAATAAAAACGACGGCTTTTAGTCCACCATATTATCAAAATCGGTTTTTAGTCTTGTGGCGGGAAAAAGCTTTAAAACCAAGTCTGTGAGAGGGTTTGACAAACTTAGATATCAAGCTTTTCCCATACCTGGAACCAAATAATGTTTTGATCCCTGTTTTTTATTTCTTCCGCAAAACCTTAAAACGCTCTTTCGTCATGAATCTTTTTTCCTATAAAAAAAAAGATGAGTGTTTCACCGCCGTTTTTATTTCGTAACAATTAAACAACTCCTACATTAGGCTCATGTGGTCTGTGTCATAGCATGCCCATCCTGTGGTAAGTCCCTCATCAGATGGGCGAGAAGAGACACAATACTTCCCATTTAGGTGCTGGGTCAACAGGAGAACAAAAGCAAGTAACCCGTTGAAATATTCGCAGTCGAAAGACGAGTACAAACTGTAGTCGATGGTGAGATTCGAACCCGGGACCTTCTGCATGGCAAGCACCCGACATTACCACTGGCTAACCATGCCCCCCACAGGGCTAATGAACTTTTTACCTTATAGTAGTCAGCGAGGGCTGCCATAGCCTTTGCGCAAGACTGAGTATCTTTTTCTTCATTTGGACAGATTCTCCCAAAGCTACCTATTGGAATTGGCGGCATGTAAGGAGACTTCCTGTTCCGACCTTGTGAATCTGTAATAAACACCTTAGCATTATTGTTTATCGTTATAGGTTTTTTGGATACTTAATTGTTGACTCTCATCGGACTCAAGTTTCGCCTCGAGTACAAATTGTAGTCGATGGTGAGATTCGAACCCGGGACCTTCTGCATGGCAAGCACCCGACATTACCACTGGCTAACCATGCCCCCCACAGGGCTAATGAACTTTTTACCTTATAGTAGTCAGCGAGGGCTGCCATAGCCTTTGCGCAAGACTGAGTATCTTTTTCTTCATTTGGACAGATTCTCCCAAAGCTACCTATTGGAATTGGCGGCATGTAAGGAGACTTCCTGTTCCGACCTTGTGAAGGTAGAAATCCAACCTAATCTCATTCACCACGAGATTATCTTAAAAGAAGAAAAGAAGATTTTCCACCTCTACGATAAAAAAAAAAAAACTGTCCTGAACCGCAGTCAACCATCGTGAGGATTTGTGCTTGTTCTTTTCAAGCAGAGAGAAGCCTTTGAAACTATCAGCCAGCTAGGCTGGTTAGGGTTAGCTGTTCTCCTCCCTGTTTATAGTCCCACAGCTTGACTCTAGTCTACTCTCTGTTTAACGTCCCCTAGCCAGACGTTTTTAAATCCATATCTTTCATGTCTCATTTGCAGAAATCCCAGCAGGGCTGATGACCGAGACTACTATAACGACCTCCCGGGCAAGGTACCCCCTGATGTGGGGCCCCCTCCAGTACCTCCCCTACCCTCCCTACCTACTGCGACCCCTGCCGCCCTACCACCCCCTAATCCTCAACCCACCACACGAGGTAAGTTAAACACTTTGTTTTTTTTTTTTTTTTTTTTTTTTTTTTTTTTTTTGTTTTTTTTTATATATAAGCTTTAATACATACAAACATATCCTAAATCGTTCCTTCATTTGGTAAGTGTCGACTGTTCGAATAGCCTCTCCACCATGTTCGATCGTTAAATTTAGAGTCCCGTTCAATTTCACATGGATTGACACCCCGTTTTCGTAAGGTTAATGTCATCTCAGAATTTCGTAAAAAAGCAGAAATGATGTTTCAAAATTTCTGTAAAAATCATCCTACCCAGGAAATTATTCATGGTCCGGCACTGGTACCAAATCAGCTGATATAATATAACCTTCGATTTGAAAAGTGTCTTTCGTTTTAGTCCTAAACCTTCCTTCTATGTTTATTATTATTCTGAGAATGTCATTGATAAACGCTAAGGTCTTCAGTGAGGGGGATTTTACCCTCCATTTGTTGACAAGGTGCCTGTCTCCTCACATTACCCCCACCCAGCCTGAGTGGGACGCGATTGGTCAAATGGTCATCCATTCTTATACTAACCTAGCGCAACGTTGCTTAACTTCAGTGATCCATGGGGAATGGTAAATCACTTGCCATTGATCAATGTCCTTTGGCATCATTCAAAATACGTCCACACCAAGTGCTTTTTCTTCATTTCACCAAAATCATTTGATCCTACATACTTTACAGGTTCCACATCAGGTGATGACATCTGGAAGAACAAAACAAAATCAAATAATATAGGTACCGTCCTTTAAGATAAACCTATGGTCCTTAGGGGGACCCTATGTATTATCATGGGACCCTATGTATTACCATCCTTTATAATGATTTAAGAACCCTATGTAGGTAATGCCATGTCTTCTTTATGATGTGAGTTGATGCTTGATAATCCAACTTGAACCGATAAAACAACAACAAGCATCCGCTCATAAAATCCTCTGATGATCTGTCAATTTTTACTTCCTTTTTTTTCTTATCCTCATTTATTTGAGAATTTGACCACATAATAATGGAGCTCTAAGGGTTAGGTGGTAGAGAACGCCTTAGGCGTTAACCTCGCCTTGTGGTTGCCTTCCACTCAAGAGTCTATTATTATTATATGGGTTCCAGTTCAAGTGTATGTATGTCTATCGACTTCGGTTGACTGTAGTGTAGACGTATTTTTATACCTTAGCTGATGAACACAACCTTGAATCCTCGGGGAAAAAATATATTTATGTACATCCATTTTGGTTCTAGTTCTAAATAATACCAACTTTTTAACAAGAAGCTATGCAATGGAGTGGAAATGAGGATTTACTTCCATAGTGAAATGATAAACATATTTGTATACCTAACGTTACCTGCTCAAAATCATTGCAACTTGGTGTTGAGATTATTTAGTAATAACTCAGTGTTTTTTTTTTTTTTTTTTAAGAGGTTTGACAGAGGGAACTGTAACTGCTATGGTCTTATCGTCCCGAAATCGAAAAGAGAAGGAACCCGAAATCGAAAAGAGAAGGAAGACAGGATAGAAGAAAGCCAGCCGTTCCGAGAACGAACATTATCCCATCAGGATAAAATCCGCCCCGGGCGGGAATCGAACCCGCGGCCTAGCGCTTACAAGGCATATGAACTACCAACTAAGCTAACTAGGCTGGCATAACTCAGTGTTAATATTAGAAATGAATTTTATATTTGGCAATTCTGCATAATGTGTGTTAATCTAATATGTATATAAAAATGAATATTTGTTTGTGTGTTTGTTTGTTCCTAATTACTGTCGTCATGGTATATAGTGTTTAATTGTTCTTTATCTATTCCTTAATTAGTTTGAGGTTTTATTCACCTGTACGAAAAAATGGGTGCAGTACAATTCATTGAAACAACAATAGTTATAATTGAACTGATCAAAACATGAGTGGATGACTTGATGAGTGGAGTTCAAAACAATGGAAATGATACGATTCGAATGCATTCTGTAACTTTTCTTTACGTTCTTTAAAAGAACTCTTCTTCAAATGTCTACCTATTGATCTTTTCTATCACTGAACTTAGCAGTTATTGTCTGTTAACTATCTACATAATTTTAACCAATAGATTTACGCCATTTCTACCTCAGGGATGCTCGTGGTACGTCCAAGTTCAACAGACATGCTCTTTTAGAATATTTCTTACGTTAGTAATTAATTTTGCAATATAATGTTTCTGTTTGCAGAACCGTTTGACGAAAGTGAATTGCTGGGTGGTACGAAGCTACAAGACGAGACCTGGTTTCATGGATGTATTAGCCGGCAGATGGCAGAATCCGCACTCAAAAATGTAAGTCACTATCACCCTATTGTTGCGTCTTTATTTCACATTCTTCTGGGGTAACCAAATTGGGCTTATGAACACAAATGAGCTACTTTTATGAAGTCCAATCGACTGATTTTCCCGTCTCCACTCAGACTGGGTGAGAATAATGTAGGTAAGTTGGTTAAACTCGTGAGGCAGAGAAGCCTGATAACCTCATTATTAGCAGTAAAAACACTAACTATCTCACATAAAAAAGCGATCTGATAATAACTTGATTGTTTTCTCGTTGTTTATTCACTTTTTTTTTGTCCTGTTTGGGCTAAATCACTAAAATGTCCCGTATAGCTAAAACCGCATTTCCCTCCCGACAGGATGGTGATTTTCTAGTCCGCGAGTCCCAGGGCTCTCCAGGTCAATATGTTCTCACCGGTTACCAGGGTGGCACCAAGAAACATCTCCTCCTTATTGATCCTGAGGGCGTGGTTCGAACCAAGGACCGCATGTTCGAGAGCGTAAGTCATCTGGTCAACTACCACTGTCAGAATCAATTACCCATCATCTCCGCAGAGAGTGCGCTTATCCTGCGCAATCCCGTAGCCAAGTGCGCAACCGGTGCGCACACGGGACAGAGTCTATGAGAAATCCCATAGCCAAGTGTGCAACGGGTGCGCACACGGGACAGAGTCTATGCGCAATCTTGTAGCCAAGTGCGCAACCGGTGCGCACACGGGACAGAGTGTGTCGTAGGCTGCAGGGTGTAGGGGTCTATTATTAGCGAGTTTTTGCAACAAAAAGTAGCGTCCCGTCAACTGTACAATTACAAAAAACAACTTATTGGAGTCTTTAGCGTTATTCAAACAACGTCAAAGAGTTCATTTAACAAGACGCTAATTTTGTTTGAAAAACTCTTCATTGAAGGTATAGTTACGCTTTCGCCTGGTAATCAGGAGGGCGTGGGTTCGATCCCAGCCGAGGTATGGAATTTTATCCTCATTTATTTGAGAATTTGACCACATAATAGTGGAGCTCTAAGGGTTAGGTGGTAGAGAACGCCTTAGGCGTTAACCTCGCCTAGTGGTTGCCTTCCACTCAAGAGTCTATTATTATTATTATATGGGTTCCAGTTCAAGTGTATGTATGTCTATCGACTTCGGTTGACTGTAGTGTAGACGTATTTTTATACCTTAGCTGATGAAAACAACCTTGAATCCTCGGGGAAAAAATATATTTATGTACATCCATTTATGTTCTAGTTCTAAATAATACCAACTTTTTAACAAGAAGCTATGCAATGGAGTGGAAATGAGGATTTACTTCCATAGTGAAATGATAAACATATTTGTATACCTAACATTACCTGCTCAAAATCATTGCAACTTGGTGTTGAGATTATTTAGTAATAACTCAGTGTTTTTTTTTTCTTTTTTTTAGGATAAAATCCGCCCCGGGCGGGAATCGAACCCGTGGCCTAGCACTTACAAGGCAGACGCACTACCAACTAAGCTAACTAGGCTGGCCTTTTTTTTCTTTAATTTATTCATTGGAGCAAGGGTCACAGCTTATGGTCAATGCTCCGTTGAGGCCACTCATATAAACTCATATTCATTATCATAGTCTGTTTAGTGTGTGTATATAAAATCCGCCCCGGGCGGGAATCGAACCCGTGGCCTAGCGCTTACAAGGCAGACGCACTACCAACTAAGCTAACTAGGCTGGCCTTTTTTTTCTTCAATTTATTCATTGGAGCGAGGGTCACAGCGTATGGCCAATGCTCCGTTGAGGCCACTCATATAAACTCATATTCATTATCATAGTCTGCTTAGTGTGTGTATTTTTTCTCTTTCGAGAGTCCGGACTCTCGAGAGTTCTGGACGCTGGACGGCTACTTACCTTGTGGTTCACAGGTTGAGACCCGCTTCTATGTGTTACAGGGAACTGAGGACTGAGTTCCATTTCAGATACAGGGTCCAGTATGTAGTCTAGACCGTTCCTATGGTCGGCTGTTTTACTGTTGGATCGTTCCATACTTATGGTCCACCCGTGACATTCGGCTACTCCACGCTCGGCTAGAACTGCCGAGCAGAGGTTCTCACATCGGGACCATGAGTCCACACCTGTCATGATCGATTCTCCTGGAGGAAAAGAAAAAAAAATATTATTTTTTTTTTGAAGAGGATAGCAGAAGATCGAACAG
The DNA here is from genome assembly GCF_000475195.1 of Diaphorina citri. NCBI lineage: Eukaryota > Metazoa > Arthropoda > Insecta > Hemiptera > Psyllidae > Diaphorina > Diaphorina citri. Next base: position 6,894 of record NW_007377905.1, on the reverse strand, counting down.
AATGGAGAAGGAGAACCAGCTTACTGTTACCAACCAATCAATAGATTGTAACTCAAGAGAGAGAGAGAGAGAGAGAGAGAGAGAGGGAATTGTAACAACGGAAGTCCTATGGAAGAGAGAAAGAGGACAGGATAGGAGAAAACCAGATGTTCCTAGAATGACCCTCAATTTCATCTATCTAGGTAGGATATATTTCGTCCCGGGCGGGACTCGAACCCGGGGTGCTTACAAGACAGGATAAGTTTAAAGGCATTGCTTTGTTGAAGCAAAGCTTTTACAAACAAAATGTCCACCTTGAAATGACCCTATTAGGTGTCCCTGCCATGAAGCAAGTATGTTCAGATGTATTTTCCTTCCTGAAATTCACCTCTTCTGAAGCTCGTTTCCTCTCTTTTATCGTAATAGCGCCTGTTCTAGACCATAGGAAATCCAAGATGGCGCGCCATCGGAATCAGTTCCGTTTCCGAAAGGAGAACCTTTACTTACCGTCAGCAAAGTTGAGTTGGAGGGCCATGTTTACTCGCTTCCTATTGGCTCTCCACTCCAACAAAGATGGCGGACAGCTGCGCGCCCATTGGTTGTGAGACTGGAGCAGTTTCCTCTGACAGATCTGTTTGTAGCCGTTGTATGCATGATCAGACACATATCTGTAAAAGTTAGGATGTGTTAGTGATTGAACTATTAAGTATACTTTGGACCTTTTAAGGTCCAAGTTTGAATGGGCAAGTTTTGACGGGTTTAACGTCAGACTATGTTACTGCCAAGGTTTTTAGTGATGGGGATTTTACCCTCCATTTGGTAACAAGCCAGCGGTACGCGACTGCTTAAAGGCACACCCTTACGTGCTAACTTCAGTGATCCACAGGGACCTGGTGCATCTAACGTGCTATCGCTGCTGAGAGAAGTTTTTAGGGAGCGCAGGAGAGCTCCGCCTCGCTTAGGCAAAACATGACAGTAGTTACTTACTGGTGCGGATCAGTCAACAACAGGTGCCGTACCCCAAAAATACGCTGAATGATACAGTAGTGAGATTCGGCTCTCTCTCTCTCTCTCTCTCTCTCTCTCTCTCTCTCTCTCTCTCTCTCTCTCTCTCAAATATGAGTGAAACAACTGCTACATAAAGACTTAAATGTCATCTGTGTCGTAGCATTCTCATTTCGTAGTTTGTCTCCCATCAGATAGGTCAGTTGGGCTATAAGAAACAATACTTCCCATTAACCCATTCAGGTGCTGATGCTCGGTTATCACTCGCCATGAAATATCTTACTTACCGTCCGCAAAGTTAAGCTGAAGGGCCATGTTTACTCGCTTCCTATTGGCTCTCCACTCTAACAAAGATGGCGGACAGCTGCGCGCCCATTGGTTGTGAGATTGGAGCAGTTTCCTCTGACAGATCTGTTTGTAGCCGTTGTAGGCATGATCCGACACATATCTGTAAAAGTTAGGATGTGTTAGTGATTGAACTAAGTATACTTTGGACCTTCTAAGGTCCAAGTTTTAATGGGCAAGTGTAAAAGAATTTGAATAAGTAATTACGTATGTTTATGATACAACCCAATCACTTCAGTAAATGGTTTCTTCAAATTAAATTGATCCCAAGGTAAGCCTAGCCCCTTGACGAATGGAGTGTGCCTGAAGGCTTGTGATGTGTTCCAATCCACTCGACCCCAAGCAAATAAGTAGGTACCTACTTATTGACGGGTTTAACGTCAGACTGTGTTACTGCTAAGGTTTTTAGTGATGGGGATTTTACCCTCCATTTGGTAACAAGCCAGCGGTACGCGACTACTTAAAGGTACACCCTTACGTGCTAACTTCCGTGAATGATTTTAGCTATAGTAGTAGTTACTTACTTGAGCAGAAACTTGTACAGTGGTGCCGAAGGTGGGAAAACAGACAGACAGTTGGCCATCAGTAGCCAGCCTCGCTCACAACTTGCGGTGTTGTCATTTCGCCACGTTTGATTTACCAGCTGACATAGGATCTCGTCCCGGAGCTTCTCATTGGATAAACCCTGCGGAGGAAACGAAAATACACATCATGAGAATTGTAAATCAGATTGGAGATCCCGGCATTGGCAGTCGACACTGTCCGACCCTTCTTATGTGAAAGCCTTACTTTTTTCAAGGTATAAGGAACTATAACAATGGAGATCTCACCCTCCCGAAATCGAAAAGAGAAAGCCAGCCGTTCCAAGAGCGAACCTTATCTGTTCCATAAAGTTCGCCCCGGGCTGAATAGAATCCGCGACCTACAAGGCAGACGCTCTACCCTCCAAGGTAACAAGGCTCCTTCAATTCATGAATTTGATTTACAAGGGTGGGAAGAAAGAAGAAAGAGGAAAGTATAGTGGAGAGAGGGAATGAGGACAAGGGGGAGAAAATTATAATAAATGATCTGTAAGGGACTTTTTGAACGATGTCATCCCTGTGGGACAGAACGGCAATTAAAAAAAATGTGATAAGGATGCAACACAAAACGTTTGGTTGAGATGTTTGCTGCGCTTGGCGGTATTTTGACCGCTTTTGACAGATTTCGACCGTTTTTTGGCGGTTTTCAGCTATAGCGACAAAACGGTTAGAGATATTGTAAAAGTTAGGGTAAAAGAACACTCAAATAAGCATCATTCAATAGGATAAGGAAAGTCGTGTGATGTTCACACCAGATTTTTTACTTTCTATTACTACAGTTTAGCGGAGCTATACTAGTAATGAAAGTATTGCAATCGGTCCAAATTTTCAAAATCGGGAAATGGTTGGAAATATCCGTTTTGGGATCCCCTGATGTCAAAAAAGTGATTTTTAGCCCATGGTCTGTACGTATGTATGTACGCACGTACGTACGTACGTACGTACGTACGTACGTTACGTACGTACGTACGTTACGTACGTACGTACGTTACGTACGTACGTACGTTACGTACGTACGTACGTTACGTACGTACGTACGTTACGTACGTACGTACGTTACGTACGTACGTACGTTACGTACGTACGTACGTTACGTACGTACGTACGTTACGTACGTACGTACGTTACGTACGTACGTACGTTACGTACGTACGTACGTTACGTACGTACGTACGTTACGTACGTACGTACGTTACGTACGTACGTACGTTACGTACAGACCATGGGCTAAAAATCACTTTTTTGACATCAGGGGATCCCAAAACGGATATTTCCAACCATTTCCCGATTTTGAAAATTTGGACCGATTGCAATACTTTCATTACTAGTATAGCTCCGCTATACTGTAGTAATAGAAAGTAAAAAAAGAACAAGAAGAAATAACAAGCTGGGCCCGTCCCTCCGGGCATTTTTTAGCCTGTAGTTTATTCGATCGTGGTTAAAGAAACCTATGCACCTACCTAATTTGTTTAATATTCAGTTTATTATTATTGATTTGATTTTTGATTTTACTGTCATGTAATGATTTAAAATCAAGACTAGAGCCCGTTCTCCCTTTATTCCTTTCAAGTCACCCATCCATTTATTGCCCTTGCTCGGCGCAGCTTAAATCACCGAAAAAACCATTTTTTAGGTTTTTTGGCTTTTTGGTTCTCTGGACAACCACTTTCGTCTTCCAGGTAGAAAGACCTTTAATTTGATATATAGGTCGACCAGGTTTGGATAAGTCCTTCTATGGGGACAGACAGACTGACGACACCGAAACGAATACAATAGCCCGTCCAATATACCTTTTTTTTTATTACTATCGTAATAATAAAGGAAGGACGGGCTAAAAAGGGAGAATTGTCTCTGTGGTTTTCTGGCAAAGTACACGAGTATGTTATTCCGTCTCATGAGGATGTCCATTCAGGAGATGGTTAACCGAACCAAATGAGATCGAAGAGTTCTAATCACCGATTTCATTTAGTGGTGTTAAACCATGGAGAAAATATACATTAAAATTTTCGGACAGACTGGGCTTTTGGGGCTTGGTAGGAACCCTTTTTCTGAGTGAGTTCTACAGTTCACCAAAGCTATTAGCTTAGTTGGAATCTAGTATACACGCTGTATATTTTGTGTTATGTACATATTGAAAGCAAAGTGATTTGACATGTTGACTCACTACAGTGACATATTTTGTATGAATTAAATATAGGCTGAGTACCGGGGTAACTTTGGAACGGCAACACTCGGTATGAATCTAGTATACACGCTGTATATTTTGTGTTATGTACATATTGAAAGCAAAGTGATTTGACATGTTGACTCACTACAGTGACATATTGTATGAATTAAATATAGGCTGAGTACCGGGGTAACTTGGAACAGTGAGAGTAACTTGACTACTTTATGGGTGTGAATAGACGTTCATCAACCCGAGGCCTTGGTTCCATTGGAAGGTGGACTTCTCAACTTAGAATTGATTAAGTCACCGTACAAGATAGTGATGATAATAACTTTTACTATTGTTATTATTATCTAATATTTGACGTTGTACTTATACGTATTAATGTAAAATCATGTACAATAAAAAAATATATCTCATCTTATCTTATAATAATACATAATAGGTAGTGCTTATTTTTACTGTTCAGAATTTCGGAAAGGAGGCTACTACTATTTTTGTGGTCAAATTCGCAAATTATTTTGAGGATAAAATTCCATACCTCGGCTGGGATTGAACCCACGCCCTCCTCTTTACCAGGCGAGCGTCTTGACCACTACACCACCGCGGCAGGTACCTATTGTAGGTTCTTGTTGATCAACAATTGAAATACTTAATTACCTATGCCTGCACTAAGGGTAGATGGAAAAAATATGTTTCTTACCTCACCGTCCAAATTTTCCCCATTCGACGGTATTTCGAATTTACAAAACGTAAATACCGAAGAAAGCAACAGGAAAACTTCAAGTTTGAAGGCTGAATGAGAGAGAGAGAGAATGGGAAAGAGAAAAGGAGACAGGAATAGAGAGGAGAGAGAGAGAGAGAGAGAGAGAGAGAGAGAGAGAGAGAGAGAGAGATGTTGT
>NW_007377905.1:0-922 GCF_000475195.1 Diaphorina citri | reverse complement strand
TTTTCGGGTTTTACCTTCCTTTCTTTTTACTACTTTATTTTTTTTGCAAACCTCCTAAACTTGGGCTCGTCGAGGGACTCTACTGGATACCCAGAACTCAGCTCGCGGCAACTGGGGAGCCGGTGGAGAACGACCAACACACTCCTTCGCCTCATTTAAAATCAGTTTAATAGAAATAGGGGAAGTCCACCTTGCAATAATTAGGGTAAACAACTTTCTTGTTCATAGGATCTTTAGGCGAAATTGTAATACCAAAAATTTGAGAACTCGAGAGTTCAGGGGAGAACATTTGGCGGCGGAAAAACCGCCAGAAAACGGCCGAAATTTCGCACTTTTGTCAGTTTTTTGCTTATAACTCCTAAACCGTGCGTTCCATGCAATGTTTATGGGTATTTAAAGTACACATTTTTTTTTTTTTTTTTATAGTTGAACAATTTTCCTAGTCAGGATTATCAGGCATACTAAGGCGAGTGTGGAACTGGGAAGGTAGGTAGGTACCTAGTTATACTTGTCTATGCCAATCCATGAAGAGCATGGATGATGGAAATTAGTACCCTACACGCCTTACACTTGAATTTAGACCACGCTACGCCACTGTCCTACAGTCTGTTCACAAAGTCAACCCATCTTAATTTTGAACGGGGAAATTTAGATGTACTCGAAATTAAAGAGGGGTAGTTCTCCAACCCGCCAAGTCAAAATTTGACAGCAGTTTTGTACACGGTACCTACAGGCCAAGGCTGTAATTATATCACACAAAGACCTGATGAAGCCTACACTAATGGCAACTGTCAGGGCCGTATCCAGGATTTTGTTGTTGTTGTTGTTGTTGTATTCAGTATTAGCATCATACATCGACCTCCTCTGCCGTCCTCAGGTCAAGGAAGCGTGCCGCCTCCGTTGGGTCCGTCCAGGTTTGTGG
>NW_007377904.1:129647-194733 GCF_000475195.1 Diaphorina citri | reverse complement strand
TATTTTATTTTACATACAAATGGATCCACTCGTTAAAAAATAGTTTCTGTTTGTGAGTCGACGACAAAACTACGATGATAATTGAAAAAAGGTCCAATCCTAGAAGATTTAAGTTTGTCTAGTTAGCTTGGTTTCGATTCCCGCCCGGGGCGGATTTTATCCTCAACTTAGGATAAAGTTCGTTCTCAGAACGACTGGTTTTCTCCTGTCCCGTCTTCCTTCTCTCTTTGCTTTCGGGACGATAAGACCTTAGCAGTTACAGTTTCCTCTATCAAACCTCTTGAAACGTCTCGCTGGAGGACGTAAAACTGAGACAAAACCAGCCCTGTCAAGCCACAGACAATAACATTGGCTCTTTTGAGGGTACCTGAATGGGACTACGGTCAAGTCCGTCTCAGGAAGTAGGGTACAACGACATAATCATGTACCTGAATATCCCTCATCAGACCCCTACGACTCGGGGGGCCTGAGCTAGCTCTCTGGCCTAATGACACCTCTTGGTATCCTCTTAATGGGATAGTATATGGACTCACAGCTTTTCTCTAGAATAAACCTGAGTATGCGGAATGCGGACTCTTTAGAGGTGCTGCAGGTGAATTTTGGAGAAACTGAAGAGGTTGAAATATACCAGTGAGGGTACTTCTAGGTTACATCAAGGCCTTGGGATAGCAGACCTATCAAACCCCTCATTAGACCCCTACGACTCGGGGAGCCTGAGCTAGCTCTCTGGCCTAGATGGCACCTATTGGTATCCTCTTAATGGGATAGTACATATATGGACTCACAGCTTTTCTCTAGAATAAACCTGAATATGCGGAGTCTTTAGAGGTGCTGCAGGTGAATTTTAGAGAAACTGAGGAGATTGAAATATACCAGTGAGGGTACTTCTAGGTTCCATCAAGGCCGGGGGATAGCAGCTCGGGCAGGGGAAAAAATACTGGTCACAATAGATCTACAGAGGTCGCAGTGTTAATGCATACTCTCTCGGGAGAGGAGCAACCAGTCCCATAATAGAATAGAATAGAACCTCTTGAAAAAAAAAAGAAAAAAAAATCGGGTGGAAAGTTAATCTGTGCTTCTAAATATCATCGTAGTTGTCCAATCTAACTAAAAAATTAAGGGGCAAGAATTAAAAATCCTCTCGTTCTTTACAACATATAAAACTTTCTTTGATGGATCATAAAAATATAATTTATACAGGGTGACATTCTGAAGAAGAAACGCCCTACAAGGTGTTAATCTCAAGAAACATGCTGTATACGAGACTAAAAAGGTATTTTTTCTTTGATGGATCATAAAAATATAATTTATACAGGGTGACATTCTGAAGAAGAAACGCCCTACAAGGTGTTAATCTCAAGAAACATCCTGTATACGAGACTAAAAAGGTATTTTTTTGAAACGGAACAAAAAAATAAAGATTTTTTTACGTCTGATAAAATGGCACTTCTCAAAGATGGCCAAGACCACAATCTAAGTAATTTGGTTTAACCTAAACTCTTATTTTTTGATTCAATTCATTTTAATTTGAAATTTTCATTTTTTACTAATAGGTCTTTATAATGATACTTTGCATTAAAATTCAGCCAGTCAGAAATTGATTAAAATCAACTTAGAATGTGGTCCCGGTCATTAGAAGTGCCAAGGTACAAAAAGTTGAATTTTGGGGGAGTAATAATCCCCTATTTGGGTCTGTATTACTTATTAGAGGGAGAACGGGGGGGGTGTAGTAAGGATATTCTAAGTAGGTCCAACAACGGTAATTTGGAGGTAATATTCCTAAATCTCAAGGGGAAGAAAAAAGACTGAGAAATACATCTTGGGTTTAGCGAGGTACGGAAACAAATTAACTTAAAGGAGGTAGGTGAGCATGGCCAAATCAGAATATTTTATTTGGAGAACCCATTTCATCAATAACCAATATCAGAAACGTAACGAAATAAAAGTATTAAAAGAAGGAAGAGGGAGAAAGAGGAAGAAAAAGAGTCACAGAGAGACGTGGGAGAGAGGAAGGAAGGGAGATAATAAAAAAAGGAGCGCAATTTCAAGATAATTTTGAATTTTGTAAAAATTATACATATATAAAAATAAAAAATAATTTTGAAATAAAGAACATATTAATCTAGGAAACCTAATTATAACTATATCTACCGAAAAAAAAGAACAACTAATCAATAAAATTTTAAATTACCAGAAAGACAAAATCTTGCCAAAAATGTGAAAAACTAAAATTTTTAGAAAAAACAAGCTGGGCCCGTCCCTCCGGGAATTATTTAGCCCGTAGTTTATTCGATCAGTACCTATGTACCTACCTAATTTGTTTAATATTTAGTTTATTATTATTCTTGATTTGATTTTTCGATTTTACTTTCATGTTATGATTTAAAATCAAGACTAGAGTCCGTTCTCCCTTTATTCCCAATATAATGTTTAAGTCACTCATCCATTTATTGGCCTTTCTCGGCGTAGCTTAACATAGGTGACGCTAAAACCGGTCTTAAATCCTTAAATGATCGACTGAAGTGTTATCTAAAGCTTTCTCGCTTTGAGTTCATAGGTCGTCGCGACAAATTTCGAGATCAGAGCTCATTTGTGTGAGAAAATGTGAAAAAAATCCCCCAAAAACCAGTTTTTTTGGTTTTTTGGCTTTATGGTTTTCTGGACAAAATTTGCACCACCATTTTCGTGATCCTGGTAAAAAGACCTTTAATTTGATATATAGGTCGACTAGGTTTGGATAAGTCCTTCTATGGGGACAGACAGACAGACAGACCGACCGACCGAGTGACAGACACCGAAGCGAATACAATAGTCCGTCCCTTATACCTTTTTATTACTATTGTAATAATAAAGGAAGGACGGACTAAAAAGGAGAGCAATTTCAAGATAATTTTGAATTTTGTAAAAATTATACACATATAAAAATAAAAAATAATTTTTAAATAAAGAACATATTAATCTAGGAAACCTAATTATAACTATATCTACCTACCGAAAAAAAGAACAACTAATCAATAAAATTTTAAATTACCAGAAAGACAAAATCTTGCCAAAAATTTGAAAAACTAAAATTTTTAGAAAATCAAAAAGAAGAAAAGCCGAATTTCTTGTGAAAATAAAATCAAACGCGTAAGGAGAATTTAACATTATCTTTATACGCAATTTAACTCTCTTTATACGCAAGTAATATTGAAGTATTTTTTCACGACTAAAAATTCGGCCCCAAATAAAATTCATCTAATATTGAGTATTTGAACTCATCAAAAGCGAACCTTACACCATCAAATCATTTGAAAATCTTGCAGTCTTTAAAATTTAAATAGGTTTCGTCATCACTCCTCCATTCAAATTTCTAACTAAATCCCTGACAAAGTGTTCAAAATGTTTTCAATTTGGTATACTTCGTACGTATTACTATTTCAAAGAAATAAAAGGGCAAAAGAGTAGAAAAAAATAAAGGTACGTCACTTATACAAACGGTATAGGGGGTTCCCAAAAGCAGGTCGCACGATTTGTGTTAAACTCATAAAAAAACAAAATGCTTTCATAAATTATCATTCCAGGCGATTGATTTAATACTCAAAGCAAACCCTTTTAATATTCTACTTATACAGAACCACAGTCAATACTTTACTACTTTTACTAGTTAATGAAATGTACTTAAATGATCATACGAGTAACTCCTGATTTTGTGGGGGGAAAAAAAAACAAGAGTTGTATAAATATAAAACAAAACTGGCGTAGGTATTAAAAGAGACAATAATGGGGCCAAACTCTCAATCTGAGCCAGTCTAGTTAGCTTGGAAGGTAGCGTTTACCTGATAAGGTAGCGTCTAGCTAGGTAGCAGGTTCAATTTCCGCCCAAGACGAACTTCATCCTAAACAGATGAGGTACGTTCTTCGACCAATAAGATTTGAGATCCTCAAATAGATTTTTCCAACTAATAAAAATTGAATGTGGTTCTCACTTCCCAAGCTAAATAATTTCAGTCCGAACAATTTACAAATTAAGAAGAACAGAATGTACAAAATTAAAAATGTTAGTATTTTTATAATATGGCACTAAAACTAAAATAGTCTAAGGGCCCCATTGCCCTGAAACATCTTTCCAAAAGCCCGCTTTATTTTCAGTAACCAGGGCCCTTATTTTTAGATTTAATATTTTGTTTAAAAGAAACCTAAAAGGTCTTCTTTTATATCAAAAAATAAAAATGTACATTTTTTAAAAAAATACGTCATAAAAACAACAAATTTACAATCACTACTGTAATGTGTGTTAATATTCCCTTTTCCTCGTATGTCTGTAGAAATCTTTCAAACTGGATTTCTTAGGGATTGTCAGGCCAACTTCTGAGTTCACAGTGCCGATAGACATGAAATTTGGCACAGTTTCAGTTATGTACATAGTTGAGACAATCGAATTTCGTCATTCTCTAAAATTAGGGCTTCTCTAAAATAAACCCCTACTTCCCTCACATTACAAACATAAAATTAGGTAGTCGTTGAATATTATTTACAGTAAAATTAATTTATGGAGGTACTGTTTTTTTTTTTTTTCTTCTTTCCTTGAATAGGAAAGTATTGTTTCGCTCGTAGGCTAAAACAGAAAGTCCAATATTTTTATTTACAAAGCAATTTCTTAGCAGTTTACACAAAAACAGCTATTTTTAAGCTTATAAGACCCCTTATTCCTCTGAATAAAAGATTTTTTTAAAAAATCTCAGCCTAGCTTTTTTTAACAAGAGCTGGACAGGGTAAAAATCGAGACATTTTTTCGTATACCAGCCAAGAGTAAACGGAAAATTCTAGTCTCTCGTCTCTCGGATTAATAATAGGACAAAGGAGGTTTAGAAAATAATAATAATTTGTTACAGAATAAAATCGCGCGAATTTCTAATTATGTACAAATATTTTACAGATCATCTTTTGAATCAGAGAATCAGCGTTAGAAACTACATATATGTACAGTAGTTTTAGCGGAAATTGGCAATCGGTAGGAACTGTAAAGGTAGAAACACACTACTATCACGTCACGTGATCTCACGTGACTACCTCAAGACACTTTAAAACTATGAGTGGAGGATTAACAACTTGCTCTGCCTAGTCATGATTTTGTAGGCCAGGAATAGGCCTCAGGTCTTCCTTCACCGTTAAAGGCCAGGAATCATGATTTTAAAGTTTTGACCAAATTTTCTACACCAACGCCGCTAAAACTGTCTCAAAATACAAAAATTAAAATCCCTAACGTAAATAAATTCGTGAATAGAGTACATCAGGAGTTCCCAAAGTACGGAGCCACAGGGCCCGCGACCTGTGTTGGGCCCGTACTCGTCAATTTTTAAAAGGGGTGGGCCTATGAAATTATGCGTACCTAACTAAAACGTTTAAAAAACCCCTTTACCACTATAAATATTATACATTGCACTGAGAATAGTTCGACAAGTTGTATTCAAGAATGGAAATACTCGTGGATGCATAAGGAGTAAGAATAACTAAAAATTTCACGATTCCAAGCAATGTACAGACAAATCTACAATTTTATTTATATAGATTGCACTGAGAATAGTTCGACAAGTTGTATTCAAGAATGGAAATACTTTGAAATTGTTGGGATGAAAGGACTTTTCAGTCTCATTCAGCCTCGGTCCTTCTTCATTAACTTACCTCAAGCAGACTTTTTATTTAAGGCTGCAATAGCTTTGTGTACTTATTTCAGTATAACATACAACTTGGACCTATTATTCTAATTGCACTTGGAGGCCAGTAGCTGTATTGTCTCCTGGCCTAGTGTGATCCAGCCATAAGGGCAACCGAACACTAAGCACGAAGACTGGGAATTTAAATCGGACTTTTAGATCGACTTTCGGCCTTCTAAGCCAGTATAAAAACCAATCGGTATAGGTTATTTTGAACTCAGGTTAAGTCGGTTTGGTGTGTGGCTAAGGTTAGAGGCCGCTATCTACATGGTACTCTCACTGAACCGGTTCTGTTGTTGGGCGGCTGGAGAGCAGACTATTCCCGGTCGAGTGCAGGAGTCAGACTATTCCCGGTCGAGTCCAGGAGTGACTATTCCCGGTCGAGTCCAGGAGTCACAAAGGTTATTTTGTACTCAGGTTAAGTCGGTTTGGTGTGCGGCTAAGGTTAGAGGCCGCTATCTACATGGTACTCTCACTGAACCGGTTCTGTTGCTGGGCGGCAGGGGGCAGACTATTCCCGGTCGAGTCTAGGAGAGCGCGACTTTGCCATGCGACGCGCTCGACCACGCACGAGGCGGACAGTCGCGCTTCGGCATCGTGATCCCAGCACTCTTCCATGGTATCGCACAACGCGAGCATACCCTGCAGGGGGGGAGAAAGAGGAAGCAAATTAGAATAGAATATACCTTGTTTATACTAGAAGAATGAGACTGAAAAGTCCCGGTCGAGTCTAGGAGAGCGCGACTTTGCCATGCGACGCGCTCGACCACGCACGAGGCGGACAGTCGCGCTTCGGCATCGTGATCCCAACACTCTTCCATGGTATCGCACAACGCGAGCATACCCTGCAGGGGGAGAAAGAGGAAGCAAATTAGAATAGAATAGAATATACCTTGTTTATACTACAAGAATGAGACTGAAAAGTCCCTTTACTCCCGCAGTCTAAACAAGTTTTATACAATAATTGATTGGTAATAAACCACATATAATCTTTTAAATTTAAAAAAAAAAACAAGACCTATAAAAAAAATGAAAAAAAAAATGGACTAAAGAGAAAACTTGGACTTCAAATCATCTACATAAAAACGGATACTTGTAATAAAGAAATGTCTCCTTTAACAGAAAACTAGCTATTTGTCCCATGCTTTGCTGGGGGGAAAATACTTTCGGGAATCGAACCCTGATAGTTTTTCTGTATTCTGTAGTCGTTTAGAACAACGCTTTATTTAGTTAGAGTACTTTAAGTAAAGAGGTAGTAAATCGATCTCAGTCTAACAGTCTAACGCAAGAGATCATATAGGTACAAGGTGTATCAAAAGTTTGATACTCACCGCATGTTGTTTCCAGGTCTCAGGTAGAGTAGGCCGAAGTTTCTTATGAACCACAGCTTCCTGCATATCCTCCAATGAGGGATGATCCCCTACCTGGAATAACACAAACATTTGTTTTTGTTTACGAATCACACAGAATTCATATAGTTAAATTTCCAATCAGACAATAGATCAGTTGCGCTTACTTGGGTGATGTTTCAAAGTCATAGAGCAGGAAAAATGAGGACCACCGGAATTTTTCTTTTTCTTCTACGACTTCTAGATCCCGAGATAAATCGATTTAAAAAATGCCGGTAAATCGTGAACTTTGACGTCACGGCATACGCTCCCGTACACGTTGACGTCACAAACCGCGAATACCGCGAACAAACCGCGGATACCGCGAACAAACCGCGGATACCGCGAACAAACCGCGGATACCGCAAAAAAACCGCGGATACCGCGAACAAACCGCGAATACCGCGAACAAACCGCGAATACCGCGAACAAATCGCAGATACCGCGAGCCAACCGCGAATACCACGAGCAAACCGCGAATAGGTGACTTATCACAGAAGAATCGATGAGGACCTTCCATTTATTAAAATGAAGGGGAAATGAGTAAATTAAGTCCAAACTTCAATGGTTAAAATGTAGGAGAATCCTCCCCTGACATCCTACATGGTTTTTGATAGTAGGGGGTCAAGGGGAGGTTTCTTCAGACCTAGATTTTTGTCAGAGTCATTCTCTTTCTGCTTTCAGACTGGAAGGTTCTCTCTGCTCCCTCTCTCCTCTCTGTGATATCTCCAAATATTTCAATATGATTTTATTTTTTTTTTTACAAGAGTTTCCATTAGAGTATTAAGATGACCAAGGAGTCTTTCCTATGTAACTTTTCACGAGAAATCAATCGGTGTACATGTAAGGGTTCTAGAAATGATGGTTCACGAAATATGCGCTTGTAACAAGCCAATACCAAAAAATTTCGAAAGTTATATCCTAATAATTTTTACCCGAATGCGAACTGTCATATTGAAGATGCCTAAGTATTTGGTAAATATTCTGAATGGAAAGACAAATCAAAAGTAAATGTCGCGAAAAATCTAGATCTGAAGTCAAAACTGGCTTTACGAAAATTCGGTGGTAGTTAGACACAGGGCTAGGCTTAAAAAATAGAAGGGGGGGAAATCGATTTTTTCCTCCATTATTTTCTTCTATGTTTCAAGCCTAGCCTTGTCTACAAAGAGTGTTTTACTTACCTCTGCAGAGAAGGGAAGTCTATATTCACCAGGGGGAGGACTCACACTGCTACATCTAGATGCTAGCTCCCACAGTACCAGGGCACAAGCATACATGTCAATACGTAGGAATGCGTCCCGTGAGAAGTTGATGGCACCTTCGAGTACTTCTGGAGCCATGTACCGCCTGGTTCCCACCTAGGAGGAAAAAAGAGAGGAATGAGTTAATGTTTAAGAAATAGAGGAATTGTTTAAACTTGAAGAAAATAGAGAAATAGTTTCGAACAGAGATCGCCAATCCAATACTTGCAAGTTAAAAAAAAAAAAAAAAATCACCTTCAAAATCAAGGAAAATTCTTTGTTTTCTAAACCAAACTTCGAAACTCTGATACAAGGCGCATACTTTTTGGAATTGATGCTATATATTACATCAGAGCCGTTTTGCATATCTTTTAGGGCTGTTTGCCCCTACCCTACATCTAAGCCTCAAAGTGGACCTATTGTGTACGTTGGTAGACCATAAGCTCAAAAGGAAGATGAAAAATGATCCTATTTTACTTCTCGCTTACAAAAAAAACATTACAAATTTTCATCAGTAAATGGGTTTCTTCAAATTAAATTGATCCCAAAGGCAAGGCATTGCCTAAACCCTTGACAAATGGAGTGTGCCTGAAGGCATGTGATGTGTTCCAATCCACTCGACCGCTTGGCAAATGATTCCTATCCAAAGAGCATAGCCCAAAGCAAAAAAGTAGGTGAAAAATGGCATTTGTAGAATATTTTTTTATACTCCTTTGCTGTAGTCCACCGGCCAACGGCCTACTTACCTGGCCATGAGTATCGCCGCAAGGTTTGCCGGGTTCAAACAGCAGAGCGAGGCCAAAGTCAGCAATGGCCGCAGTCAGGTCAGATTTCAGGAGAACATTGTTGGATTTGAAGTCCCGGTGAGCTACAGCCGGCTTGTAACTGTCCGCCTTGTTGGGCAGAATCTCCTCGTGCAGATGCATTAGACCCCTGGAAACAATGGAATAAGTATAAGTAGTGCTTTATTTAGACTGTCAGCTTTGAACAAGTTGTTCCATTATACCAACAGTTTAATAGAGCACCTCTTTATTGATAGATAAGTAGTGCTTTATTTAGACTGTCAGCTTAGAACAAGTTGTTCCATTATACCAACAGTTTAATAGAGCACCTCTTTATTGATATAAATCTCATAATATTTGATGGGATAATCAAATCATGAATTCTTCTTTTTGGTAAAGCAAAATTTTAGTAAATATCACAGCAATTACCAAGTGAAACCTTTACAATCGATTTCCGTATTTTACTTAATAATCTTTTTACACTAGTAATGCCGCCACTGGTCGCTACTCGATTAAAGTAGCTACTTAACTGTCCTAACGAGGCTGAGTGCACGCCGAACTCCAAGAACAGAACCGGAAAAACGTCGACCTCGCCGTGAATCGAACTTGGGACCTACGGCGTGCAAGCCTAGTGTGATACCTACTCGGTCACGGAGGCTAATCTTATTAACCCCATTTAGATTTTTCAAATAAGTTTTTTGCTACCGGGAGATTTTTTGATGGACTCTCACAAAGAGGCATTAAAAATAGAAAGTAAAAATTAAATACACATGAGATACTTGAAATCTTGCTACCTTAAAGCCCACAATATACTTAAAAAAAAAAAAAAAAAAGAGTGTTCCACCGCCGTTTTTATTTCGTAGCAATGGAACAACTGCTACATTAGACGCTTGTGGCCTGTGTCAGTCCCGGTGAGCTACAGCCGGCTTGTAACTGTCCGCCTTGTTGGGCAGAATCTCCTCGTGCAGATGCATTAGACCCCTGGAAACAATAGAATAAGATTAATTACCTCAATAAATGGACGAGTTATAGCAAATTAAAAATGAAAAAATCCTTAAGGGTGTCGATAACTGGGTGTTTTACCTTACTCCCCCAGTCTAAACAAGTTTTATACCATAATTGATTGGTAATAAACCACATATAATCTTTTAAATAATAATAAAAAAAACAAGACCTATAAAAAAAAAGAAAAAATGAAAAAAAAAATTGGACTAAAGAGAAAACTTGGACTTCAAATCATCTAAATAAAAACGGATACTTGTAATGAAGAAATGTCTCCTTTAACAGAAAACTAGCTATTTGTCCCATGCTTTGCTGAGGGGAAAATACTTTCGGGAATCGAACCCTGATGGTTTTTCTGTATTCTGTAGTCGTTTAGAACAACGCTTTATTTAGTTAGAGTACTTTAAGTAAAGAGGTAGTAAATCCATCTCAACTAATGAGTCTAACGCAAGAGATCATATAGGTACAAGGTGTATCAAAAGTTTGATACTCACCGCATGTTGTTTCCAGGTCTCAGGTAGAGTAGGCCGAAGTTTCTTATGAACCACAGCTTCCTGCATATCCTCCAATGAGGGATGATCCCCTACCTGGAATAACACAAACATTTGTTTTTGTTTACGAATCACACAGAATTCATATAGTTAAATTTCCAATCAGATGAGGTCAAAATCTAGTGATTTTTGAAAGAAATGTAATTTCATTGCAAAATTGCTCTTAAAGCTGAAAAAATAGACTATTTTTTTCCCAGAAACCTACAATTTGCCCCTTTAAATTAGCCGCGTATGCAATATGCACTGCTTAAAATTTAGTGAAAGCGCTATAGTTGCCTTCACACATTTTTTTTTTTTTTTTTCCAAAACCAGCGGCGATAGCACCTTGAGGTTGGGGTTATGTACCGGGTTGAGATAGGCAAGGTTGGTAAACTTGCCTTGTTTTTAAGTTACCACTCCCATGCCAAACTGTAGAAACAATATCTTCTTTCAGCTAGTACTGTCTCAGCTCAACCCGGCACATAACCACAACCTGATTTTTCCAAAACCAGCGGCGATAGCACCTTGAGGTCGTGGTTATGTACCGGGTTGAGATAGGCAAGGTTGGTAAACTTACCACTCCCATGCCAAACTGTAGAAACAATATCTTCTCTCACCTAGTACTGTCTCAGCTCAACCCGGCACATAACCACAACCTGAAAGCACCAGTTCCGCATGGATCACTGAAGTTGAGCACGGTTGCGCGTGGTTAGTACCCGGATGGGTGACCATCTGGTCAATAGCGTGCTGCTAGCTTAAAAAAAGTTATTCGAGTCAGAGAAAGTAAAAAAGTTAACCAGTTTTCCCATTGTCTATAGAGGATTTTTCACTAGGTACTTATAAAAAATATTATATGAGACTTCTACCCTCAGGATCACTGAAGTTGAGCACGGTTGCGCGTGGTTAGTACCCGGATGGGTGACCATCTGGCCAATAGCATGCTGCTAGCTTTAAAAAAATAAAGTTATTGGAGTCAGAGAATAAATGACAGCGCCGCAGGCGAATTTTTTTTCGAGAAAATTTAAGTAGCTCCTTCAAGGTTGCATACTTTTTTTACTGACCAAAGTCTTTTCCACGTTTTATAGGCTTTGAAATATTCCCAAATCTTTTTCATGAAGACACAAAATTTCAGCGCTGCAGGCGAAATTTTTGAGAGATTATATGTTGCCCCTTCATGGTTGCATACTTTTTTTAATTGAAATCTTTCTTTGTCTTTTTTTAGGCTTTGAAAAATTCCCTGACTTTTTTCGATTTTTGTGAAATTCCCTGACTTTTCCAGTCTCCATGAAATTCCCTGACTTTTCCCGGTTTTCCAGTCTGGTAGACACCCTGGCAGAAAGTTTTGGCACTAAAAACTGACCATCGAAATTTTGACCCGATTACATTACTTTCCTTCCTATAGGATAAGGAAAGCATTTAAAATGTAAAATGCAAAATGCTTTTTCAAAACCAATTTGAAATGTAAAATGTAAATGTACATTTTACATTTTGCATTTTGCATTTTCCATTTTGCATTTTGCGGTTCGCACATCTCTGGTCGTAGCATGCCCATCCCGTAGTATGCCTCTCATCAGATGGGCGAGAAGAGACACAATACTTCCCATTTAGGTGCTGGGTCAACACGAGAACACCAGAAAGTAACCCGTTGAAATATTGCAATACTGAAGAAGACTACTAACTTGGACATGGATAGAGCAATACGACACAGCTGTTCCCAAGTGACAATGTTACATTTGAGGAAATCGCACAGGGAGCCCCGTTCATGATAAGCCGTGATAAGCCAGAACTCGGTGTGAATGCTTTCGCCTCTCTTCTCGGCCCCAATGTAGCGCAGTATGTTGTCGTGTTCCATGTGGGGTAGCTTGAATATCTCCTGCTCTGATTGCCATGATTGTTTGTCCTGAGGGATAGGGAGAGAGGGAATGGGATTTAATGTGTTGGAGTGACACAGAGTGCAGTCAAGTTAGGAGAGTGAAGCGCCTGTTCCCACTTGTGGTTAGGAGATCGTGTTGTGTGTAGTGGGAACACTCCTATTTAAATTACATTGCTATTTATTTGTGTGTTTGATAGAGGGCTGTGAGTAAGGTCTTGTCATCTCGAAAGTGAAGAGAGTAGGAAGACAAGATAGGAGAAAGCCGAAATTTGAAATGTAAAATGTAAATGTACATTTTACATTTTGCATTTTGCATTTTCCATTTTGCATTTTGCGGTTCGCACATCTCTGGTTAACACATGCCCATCCCGTAGTATGCCTCTCATCAGATGGGCGAGAAGAGACACAATACTTCCCATTTAGGTGCTGGGTCAACCCGAGAACACTAGAAAGTAACCCGTTGAAATATTGCAATACTGAAGAAGACTACTTACTTGGACATGGATAGAGCAATACGACACAGCTGTTCCCAAGTGACAATGTTACATTTGAGGAAATCGCACAGGGAGCCCCGTTCATGATAAGCCGTGATAAGCCAGAACTCGGTGTGAATGCTTTCGCCTCTCTTCTCGGCCCCAATGTAGCGCAGTATGTTGTCGTGTTCCATGTGGGGTAGCTTGAATATCTCCTGCTCTGATTGCCACGATTGTTTGTCCTGAGGGATAGGGAGAGAGGGAATGGGATTTAATGTGTTGGAGTGACACAGTGCAGTCAAGTTAGGAGAGTGAAGCACCTGTTCGCACTTGTGAATAGGAGATCGTGTTGTGTGTAGTGGGAACACTCCCATTTAAATTACATTACTATTTATTTGTATGTTTGATAGAGGGCTGTGAGTAAGGTCTTGTCATCTCGAAAGTGAAGAGAGTAGGAAGACAGGATAGGAGAAAGCCGGCCGTTCCGAGAACGAACACTATCTGTTTAGGATAAAGTCTAGGGCGCAGGGCTAGAGCGCGTGCCTTGTACGCGATAGGTCGCGGGTTCAATTTCCACCCCGGATTATTCTACCGTTCTCGGAACGGCTGGCTTTCTCCTATCATCTCCTCCTCTTTTCAATTTCGGGGAGATAAGACCTGAGTAGTTATAGCACCCTCTATCAGACCTCTTGAGAAAAAACTCTTATCAAACAAATAAAAAGAAAGTTGGAAAAAAAAAGATGAGGGAGGAAAGGACCTCTTACCTGCATCAAAAAGATCTTGACGGCCACATTCTCGTTCTTGAACTTGGCCTTCCACACGGCCCCGAATCTGCCCTGGGCTTTGACCTCGACCAGCTGAATAGAGCGACAGCCCTGCTGGGGCGACGGAGGGGAGGTGGGGTGGGGCTCCAAGGTGGGAACCTGAGAGACAGAGGGGAGGGGGGGAGAGAAATGTGATTAGAATAGTACTGTGGCGCTCATTCGTTCTCGTTTCTCCACAATTTCCATCTCTGAAGTATAAATAGCACTTCCAAATTCTTGGCCCGCTCCTGAGAGCTATGTCTAACTGATGAGTTCAAATAAGAACGAAACGCGTCTTAGGCTGCTCCCAGGTGTTGGCTAAATTAGCAAAACCTGATAAGCCATTGCAAAAAAGACTTCAGGGTGGTCAAAAGACAAGAAATTAACAATGCGCTGAGAAAACTATGACATTCAACCTAACAAGAGAAGAAGAAAAAAAAAGGAACTTTAGTGGATTGCAATTAGACAAAAAGGGTGCATGTAACTAAGAGCAAAAATAAGTGGGGAAAAGTAGCTAAAAAATCAACCAAAGATTGCATAAGCATAAATCAACTAAAGGGGAAAATTACTTAGGGAGAACAGTCAGTTTCAAATGGTGTAAAGATAAATACTACCCATTCAAATAGCAAAAAAAAGCTCGTTGTACCACTAGCTCAGAGCCAAAAAACTGACTCCAGCAGGCCATAAAACTGACCCCAGCAGGAATCAAACCTAGGATGTGTGTTGTTCAAGCCTAAGTATGATATGCACTTAGCTGAGGGTTTTTCCCTTCTATTTCAGAGTGGGTAATGTAGGTATCAAATTAATCTAGCAGGTTCCCTTACTTTCATCTTGATAAATGCTTGTCCGTTTGAATCATTCTGCCACAGTACGAAGCAATGTGTCCTCTTGTTTTCTTCTTGATGCTCACAGATCTGCACATCGGAGCAGCCTTTGGTATGATTTGACTCCTGGCATTGTGTCTCATTGTGGTACTCGCACTTGGAGGTTTTCAATTTAGATGTAATTACATGACCACTTGAAATGTCTGAAAAATGGGAAAGGCAGTTTAGAGAGAGGGCAGATTTGTACAAATCTACAAAAACTTACTCTTATACAAGTATTTAAACAAGTATGTCTCTTTGTAGGTTTTTGTAAGCATCTAGAGATAGGTAATCAAATGATAAACCAGTGAAGTTTGTAAAAAAAAAATCCCGTATTTTCAACTTGTATAATATGGACCTTCACAAAATTACAGAGTCAACTATGAAGTTGATAATCAAATGGTCTGACAATGTGCTTGATTCAATAAATTCTCCCTACACTTCCATCTGAAGAACAAAATTTTAATATTTGCTATCGGCTGATGATATAGCTTTTCAATGCTTAGATCACTATGGAGTGTGAAGCTGAAGACCAAAGTTTAATATGCCTTTTTTTTCCTCCTAGCCTTAGGGTCAGTGTTTCTTGTCAGTCACTTCCAGACAGCTCTATTGTATACCTCATGTCCTGATAAATCCTTCTCACTCAAGTCTTGGTTCACACAATCTTTCCACCTTTTCTTTTGTCTTCCTCCCCTTTTTCTCTCTCTCACTTGCATCCTCTATGTAGTTTAATAATGCCTTACTTAAAAGTAGGGTACTTGTTCTGAGGCCATGTCAATAGAAAAAAAACTACACAAGGAGCTGTCACAAATGAGCAGTGACCAGTGATATTATAGGGTTAGGTTAAACACAAAAAGGAGCTTTCACAATTTGAGTAGTGTTATTATAGGGTTAGGTTAAACACAAAGAGGAGCTTTCTTTTTCATTGTCATGGTTTCTGAATAATTACCAATAGTAATTAAAAAAAGGACTTACCAATAAAGTATAAGAAGACTATACAAAAGAGAATACATTGTGAGTAGATAGGTTTGTACATTGTGGTTTAGTTTAGGTATATTGTTCAGGAACTTTGAATTGTCGTTGAAAACACAAACAGGTATGCGAGAAGTTGTCAAAAATATTCAAATGAAGAGGGGCTCTTCCTTATTACTGGTTGAGATGTTCAGATAATCTGTAACAGAAAAAAGGCAAGTACATAGGAAAGACGCTTAGAAAAAGCTTGTGTTTCATTTCAGCTTCCCAAGTAAGTAAGTAGGGACTACTTCTACTTATAGGAATTTAATGCCCCCCCTCAACTTTACTTTGTATTTGATCATTAGGGACCTGTATTAGAGTACTTTCTCTGAGTGAGTTCCACAGTTCATTTAACACTCAAAAAGTCCATGGTCAAGTTACTGGTAAGGTTATTTTAGCTTTTTTGGGGAAAACATCATAAAACGCCGAAATTTTCTAAAATGTCATAAAAAAACGTCATATTTTAGGCATTTTGAGCATTTTACGAAAAAGTCCTAAAAATATCTCACCTTTTTTTTTTTTTAGCCTGAGCAGCGACGATACTTATTGCCTGAGGAGCGCCGATAGTCACTTTGTCGCCCTCTGGTAGCAGGTGCAATGTTAGGAAGCGCTTCAGGGTATCTTTCTTTTGTTAACTCTTTGTCTCGTGTCAAAGTATCTTGGATTGTTTTGATTCTTCAGTACCTAATTGCTTCCTGTTAAAATTTGATTAAAAATACCTATACTCTCGGCTAATCTACTTTTAGTATATTCGGTTATGTGTAGGTATTTTTGAAAAATAAAAGTCATATTTGACGAAAATAAGAGTCATATTTCACGAAAAATAAACGTCATAAAGTCATATTTTTAGAGTCATATTTTAAGAAAAATAAACGTCATACTTGAAGGACTCTGTTGATTAGTCATAATATGTACTCTATTACGAGTACATATGCTGTTTTATTCAAACTAACATGACTGTGCTCATAGCAAAAAATATCGATAAAGAAAATAAATAAAGCATTAAAAACAATATTGAACAAAATCAGAATTGAAAATGTCAAAAATTCAACACTAATAAGAAAGTAATGTCAAAGAGGGGAGAACTTACAAAAGCTATCTAGGACAATAATGGTCAGAGCCACAACCAGATATTAAAATCGGTTTAAGGTTTAACTCTTAAATTAACCATCTGATTGGCTGAAAATTTTGAAATCAACCAATCGATTGCTTAACAGAAGAGTTAAATTTAAACCCAGTTTGAACTTCGATTTTGGCCCTGGTTGTAAGTATCAAAAAGAAGACAAAAATACGCAATGTTTATGAAAAACACAAATTATTCGAAAATGAACTCACCCAAATCTCTAGTAAGGATGAAGTTTTAGCGGTACTGTGCTTAAGTTTGAGAACTCTCTTCACCTCAGTCCAAAAGCTGTGAAACTAATAAAATCAATAATCATTCCAGAACTTGAAAAAAATCTTACCCTATAACACTTGGGTGAAGAAATAGGTACATTGATGTTTTGCTGGTTGTAAGTATCAAAAAGAAGACAAAAATACGCAATGTTTATGAAAAACACAAATTATTCGAAAATGAACTCACCCAAATCTTTTAAACAAACACGCACACATACGAGAAATCCGAAAACAAAAACGAAAGTAAACAACAAAAGAAAATGGGAAAATATGTTAATAAAGGGTTAGGTAGAACCGTAGAACATGAAAAAACATTTCTTTTGCTATAGTTGTATTGCATGATCCCTGTGTCTTTATCTGAAATCCGATGGACATGGAAGAAGCTGAGATATTGACTCTGGGAGTCGAACAGAGAAGGAATGAGAGATTTAACTAATGGGAGAATTTTTAATCATCCAAGAAGGATATTTTACTACGCACACATACGAGAAATCCGAAAACAAAAACGAAAGTAAACAACAAAAGAAAATGGGAAAATATGTTAATAAAGGGTTAGGTAGAACACGAAAAAACATTTCTTTTGCTATAGTTGTATTGCATGATCCCTGTGTCTTTATCGAAGGTAAGATTAACTATCTGAAATCCGATGGACATGGAAGAAGCTGAGATATTGACTCTGGGAGTCGAACAGAGACGTTCCGAGAACGGACCTTATCTGGCGGACCCGCGACCTAGCGCTTACAAGGTAGGTGTGCTACCCTCCAAGCTAACTAGGTTGGCTGATACGTTTTCCCTCACGGGGCTGAGTAGTCCAATCTACCCAAAAGTCCTCACAAGGCTACATGAACCGAAACAATACATGGCATGTATTGGCATGTCCAGACAGTCACTCATCCAAATATAAACCACGCTCAACTAACCAAGGACAATGCAATGACTACTTATAACATTTTGGTTTCAAAAGGGGAAAGAAGAAAATACAAATCAATAAAGGTATTATAATAATATGGTACCACAAGAAAAAGAACACAAAAACATTGTCATTCGAAGCTACATAGCACAACACCGGAGTCATCAAAGAGTATCAAGAAATAACAACTGGAGAATCAGTGATTTCTAAAAACAAATAATGAATGGTTATTGAGTCTGTAACCTATGGAAGGCACAGACTACATGGAAAGTACTTTGAGAAAACACTGAAAGAAGTTGAGCATAAGGTTCGTTTTAAAAATCACTGATCCAAAATTGAAATGGAGATTTTTAGAATGGCCAGGATTTCAACCCAGCACCCTTCAGGGCAAAAAAGTATACATTTAACCTCTCAGCAACAAAGTTGCTAGACCATGGCATACCAACCTAAGTGGTTAGGGCAGTTGACTTTGGATCTCAAGGTTGGTGGTTAAAGTCCAAGTCAAGTCATGAATTTTAACGAGGTGTATCAAGTGGGGAACGACATTCATCACAAATTTTCATCAGTAAATGGTTTCTTCAAATTAAATTGATCCCAAGGGCAAGGTAAACGTACACCGTTGACCAAATGGAGTGTGCCTGAAGGCATCTGATGTGTTCCAATCCACTCGACCCCACATTTGTCACAAGCATTTTAGTTGTATTTTTCTTTCTCGAAACGGAAAAGTTTCCAATGACCAATGACACACCATCTTGGACTTCCCATGGTTTAGTTCAGGAGCTACCAAGCCAAAAGGGTGGACTTAAGCTTCAGAAGAGGGGAGATTCCGAAAGGAAAATATGATTTAGGCCATCCACTTACTATCAGGTAGACCTGAGAGGCAGACCTGATCAGGTGTACCTGTCAGTTTTACCTGAAAGTGAGTGGTTGGCCTTATGACTCACACAGTTGAAATTCCTATACCAGGTCGAGGTTTTCGATTCTTACCGGATTAAAGTAGCTGCCCAGTTTCCGCTGCCGGTAGTACCAATAGCACAGGAATATCGGGATAATGAGAGCGAATATCGGTAGCATCGTGTACAGGAATATGATCAATGGATGACTCTCGGTCTTGATTGGGGTCGTGCCTGAAAATTTTACAGGAAAAAAATAAGTATAAGTCTGGAAATTTTACAGGAAAAAATAAGTATAAGGGCAATTTTACAGGAAAAAAATAAGTATAAGTCTGGAAATTTTACAGGAAAAAATAAGTATAAGTAGTGCTTTATTTAGATGTCAGCTTAGAACAAGTAGTTCAATTATTCTAACAGTTTAAAAATAAAGTTAAAACATTATTGAAGACTTACTAAGAAAGCCTAGTTAGCTTGAAGGGAGCTGCCTTGTAAGAGGTAAGCCATTCTATAGGTACCTACATGTAAGGTATCTTCTTGGAATGGCTAGCTTTCTACTACCCCGTCTTCGTTCTGTCTTTGACTTCAGGTCAATAAGACCTTGATTGTTAGTTACCTCTATCAAAACTATTGCAAAAAATCGGAAGGAGTCCAGATATTGTTTCTGGGCATCCAAAGGGTTTTTAAACCCCCAATCCTTCCAACACCATGAGATAGGTGCCATGCCTATCTCACATACATGGAAAGCAAAAGCAAAGCATTGAAAAATAATAATAATAATAATAAATAAGTTGTGAAGTTGCTGTCAGGAATCACAGAACTTACTGTTGATTGGAGGAGGAAGGGGAGCAGGTTCCCAGGCAAAGTCCTTGTTGCACATGTCTCCCTCACAACAGCAAAAGTTGAGATTCTTTTTGCTCTCGGGTCTCTTCTCAACACATTTGGGCTTGTCGTAGCATTCCATGTTGTTACACAAGAAGGTTCTGCGTTTTTGTTTTGAACCAGATAATTTTTCAATTGGAACTCACTGAGTTGCTGTTGATGCCACAGGAAGTTTCACGGGTAATTGAAAAATATGCTAAATACTACTTGGTGAATGCAACACTTCATGCTTCTAACATTTTTTCATCTAATAAAACAAAAAATAAAATCAAAGCTGGAGACCAATAAGTACTTTTCAAGGATTGAGTGAAACATCAGTACCTATCCATATTTGGGGAAAGTAATATTATTACCTCCTAAGTAACACAATTAATTTTTTAGACTTAACACCAATAGCTTTCAGTATAAAGAAATAAAGATGCAGGAATTGAATTCAAGATCCTTTTATCATCAGGAACATGCCTAGGATACTTGGGTTAGCAAATTACTAAGCAGAACTAATAATATATATTATGGTCATTTGTATGGAAAATCCAAGTGGGTTGACAAAATGTTTCTGTGTTAACAACTAAAGCTAGGAGTACACTGTTTGCTCAGTGAGCAAATATTTGCTCAAATTTGTTTGAAAAAGTAGGTATAGAAAATAGTGTAATAACCTAAAAAATATTTTCTCTCTGTGTTTGCCAGTGTTTGTCCAAACAAATATTTGCCTCAAATATTCCAAGTGTAATATAGTCCCAAGTCACCAAGTAGAAAATATAAATTTATTTGTTTCTATTTTTCTGTAAAGTTTAAAACATTTTCAAAGACTTCATAACTTTGTGAACAGCATATCAACAATGTAAGGAATGGGCCAACAAAAACAAGCCATTTTGAAGTAGGTAAAATTATTTTAGAACCCACACCTCAAGACTTGTTGACAATATTTTTGGTAATTACTTATGCAGAAGTCACGTGCGTGGAAAAGAAAAGCTCCTTTTTGTATTTAACCTAACCCTATAATAACACTAATCACTGCTCTAATTGTGAAAACTCCTTTTTGCGTTTAACCTAACCCTATAATAACACTGGTCACTGCTTGTTTGTGCCAGTTCCTTTGATAGCAAACTTCCACACACGTGACTTCTGCACAAGTACCATATTTTCTCCTATAATAAAATTTTACCCAATTTACACCTACACTTTTTCTTTCCAGACAACTTCATGTTTGGAAATCAAGAAGAGAATGCTACTGCTACAAATCAGGACGTGGAAATGAACGATGCTGATGATGAGGATCGGGCTCGCTCGGAAGTCCGGTTCAGTTTCAAGGTGGAAAACATTCACAACTTGAAGGATACTGCTCTCTCTCCGCCACACTATGCTAGAAATCTACCATGGAAAATTATGGTTATGCCTACCACTAGCTCAGAGCCAAAAAACTGACTCCAGCAGGCCATAAAACTGACCCCAGCAGGAATCAAACCTAGGATGTGTGTTGTTCAAAGCCTAGGTATGATATGCACTTAGCTGAGGGTTTTTCCCTTCTATTTCAGAGTAGGTAATGTAGGTATCAAATTAATCTAGCAGGTTCCCTTACTTTCATCTTGATAAATGCTTGTCCGTTTGAATCGTTCTGCCACAGTACGAAGCAATGTGTCCTCTTGTTTTCTTCTTGATGCTCACAGATCTGCACATCGGAGCAGCCTTTGGTATGATTTGACTCCTGGCATTGCGTCTCATTGTGGTACTCGCACTTGGAGGTTTTCAATTTTGATGTAATTACATGACCACTTGAAATGTCTGAAAATGTGAAAGAAAGTTTAGAGAGGGCAGATTTGTACATATATACCTACCCATATATGTATCTTTGGTACCCAAACCTATGTACCCAAAAACCTATGTATCTTTGAAGGGTTTTGTAAGCACCTAGAAATTATCAAATGGTCTGATAATGTGAATGATTCAATACAGTCATAAATAAAATTCTCCCTCACCTTACCAATCTAAAGATTTTATTACTTAGCTGATGTGAACAAAATTTCAATGTTTGCCATCAGCTGATGATAATAGTTTTTCAATGCTTAAATCATTATGGAGTGTGGACCTAAGGACCAAAGTTTAATATGCCTTTGTCCTAGCCATTTCCCATTTAAATAGGGTCAGTGATTCTTGTCAGATGCTTTCAGACAACTTGTCAGCTGCTTTCAGACAACTTGTCAGATGCTTTCAGAAGCCCCATCCCCAAGAAGATGTACATCATGTCCTCCTCACTCAAGTCTTGGTTCACACAATCTTTCCACCTTTTCCTTGGCCTTCCTTCCCTTTTTCTCCCTCTCACTTCCATCTTCTTGACTCTTATCCATATGTAGCTTTATAATGATGTCTTACTTAAAAGTAGTAAAAAAGAGGGCTCACCAATAAAGTATAAGAAGACTATACAAAAGAGAATACATTGTGAGTAGATAGGTTTGTACATTGTGGTTTAGTTTAGGTATATTGTTCAGGAACTTTGAATTGTCGTTGAAAACACAAACAGGTATGTGAGAAGTTGTCAGGAAAATATTCAAATGAAGAGGGGCTCTTCCTTAATATTGCTGGTTGAGATGTTCAGATAATCTGTAACAGAAAAAGGCAAGTAGGTACATAGGAAGACGCTTAGAAAAAGCTTGTATTTCATTTCAGCTTCCCAAGTAAGTAAGTAGGGACTAACTACTTCTACTTATAGGTATTTAATGCCCCCCCTTCCCCCCCCCTCAACTTTACTTTGTATTTGATCATTAGGGACCTGTATTAGAGTACTTTCTCTGAGTGAGTTCCACAGTTCATTTAACACTCAAAAAGTTCATGGTCAAGTTACTAGTAAGGAGACGCATTCAGCATTTGTTCTTCATCAAGGAGAATGACTGGGGATTCAGTCACTTCATGACATTCAGTGATCTGTTGGATCCTGATAAGGGTGAGATTTTTTTCCACATAGGTAATAAATGGTGTTTCCCCTGTAATCCAACAATTTTATGTACCTAATGCTAAAAAAAGAGGAAGAGAGGAGAGGAGAAAGAGGAACAAGTGCTAACCAGGCTCAAGTTGATTAAAACAGGTTGGTCCTCATGAGCTAGTCACAGGCTTTTTGATAACTCTTTCAAATTGCATCACTTGTTAATAAGGAGTAAGACAGATTCCTTTGATTAGCTTGGATTGATTTTCTGAACATTTTGCTGTAAGTTGTGTCCTGTTTCTAGCATGTATGATCAGGGACTCAGCAAGTCCTTCTTGTTTAAGCCTGAGAGGTATGTTCTTAAATTAAACCTCTATCTAAATAAGATTTCTATCTAAAACTGGAGAACCTTGCCATTACATTTAAAACCCAATTCTCTTGATTTTGACCTCTCCTTTGCCTCTTTTGCCCCCCAGGTTTTATCAAAGATGACAGTATTATTCTCGAGGTGTGCGTACAGGCTGATGCCCCCCATGGTGTCTCGTGGGACTCAAAGAAGCACACTGGCTACGTAGGACTGAAGAATCAGGGTGCTACCTGCTACATGAACTCACTCTTGCAGACTCTCTACTTTACCAATCAGCTTCGGAAGGTAAGGTTTCTTGGTTCAAATCCTTATTCCTACCCATTGCTATAAGTAGGGCCATTAGCCATTTAATCCCTTTCTAAGTCAATTCGACCTCATTAGATCTTCTATGATTTATTCGGTTCAAATCCTTATTCCTACCCATTGCTATAAGTAGGGCCATTAGCCATTTAATCCCTTTCTAAGTCAATTCGACCTCATTAGATCTCCTGTGTTTTATTCCTTCTTCATTTTTAGTTCACCTCTCTCCTTTACTTCTTCATCCTTGTCTCATCTGTTGTTGTTTTTTTTTCTCCCTCTCCCTCTCCTTTCTCTTGATATCTTTCCCTCCCTATCACTTCTCTTTTCAGCTTATCCTGTTCTTTCTTTGACCCTTTCTTCTCTTCCTTTCACTACCTTTTCTACGTGTATGTTTGTAATTTTTTCTTCGATAGGTGAAAGTACATCGAAATTTTTTCTTCAATACACGAGAGAACATCGAATTTTTTTTTTATTTATTTTATGAGATTCATTCATTAACACTCTTATTTTTACTCACGAATTTTACATTTACAGGCAGTGTATAAAATGCCCACCGAGAGTGACGACTCCAACAAATCTGTAGCACTGGCATTGCAACGAGTATTTCACGAACTGCAATTCAGCGATAAGCCGGTGGGCACTAAGAAGCTGACCAAGAGCTTCGGATGGGAAACCCTTGACTCTTTCATGCAGCATGATGTACAGGAGTTTCTACGAGTGGTGAGTAGAATAAACTAGTATATACCTACTCTGTTTATACTGCAAGAATGAAATTGAAAAGTCCCTTTACTCCCACAGTCTAAACAAGGTCTTATGTCTTTGGTGTGTGGGGTGAGTATAGTTGGCTGGAAGATTTCCATAAAGCTAGGCACAGACAAATCGTACAGGAGACATTCAGTCCAAAAGCTGTGAAACTAATAAAATCAATAATCATTCCAGAACTTGAAAAAAATCTTACCCTATAACACTTGGGTGAAGAAATACATTGATGTTTTTCAAGTGTGATGTTTTTCTTAAAACAATACTTTGCCACCTAAAAATAGATCAAACTAAAATCAATCTGTTTCAATGTTTCAAGACAGTCTTAACATATCACTAAAAATTCGTGTAGGAAGTTGTAGGCAGAGGTTGACAAAATTCACCATCCATCACACACATTCCAAAAATAGACAGCATTCCCAAAACTAAAGTGATGTCTTGTGTCTTCTTCATTAGAACAATCACCCAAGGTGAATTCTGAAAGCGAACCTTTCAAAACTGATGTCATCAACTTCTGAAGTCAAAGGGCGTTCTTGATAAGTCACTTACCTCAGTGATTGTTGAGGGAAGCATGATTTTATAACCTGCCCCAACATTTTTCCCAAAGAATGGGGAAATTATTTCTTGGACACAACGGGACACGGAAATTTTGAGATTGTCGAAACACTCGTAAAGGAAACTTTAAAACAACACACGAATTAACATTGTCATTTGATTAGACAAATGAGTTTCCATGTGAAAACGAGAAACCTTTGCAAATAACAATCGGAAAAGCTCCATGAATGAACGGGAAAAACTACAAAACACAACTTTACTACGATTTCGTAGACTTGTTTTTGTTTGGCAAAAAATCAATATGGCTGCACAGCCTCCTCAACAAAAATTCCTCTTCATCCCGTTTCTAAAGTTCAATATAACTCGACATTTTTTGTCTTTTTCTATACCTAATGTTAAAAATATTATGTTTGATACAGAAATTACTACACTACCTAGCATGTAATTTCTCCACAAAAAGAGCTTTTCTCCGGGAAAACGAGACTACCTAACTAAATTGGAAAATACAAAATAATGGAAAAATCTACAGTACTTCCTCAGAGTGAAGTTTGAGGAAGCAAAAAAGAAAAAAAAAACATCCAAGGACGCTAGGTGGTTGTAGATAAAGAAGAAGTACAAGAAGACTTGTTTTTGTTTGGCAAAAAATCAATATGGCTGCACAGCCTCCTCAACAAAAATTCCTCTTCATCCCGTTTCTAAAGTTCAATAAAACTCGACATTTTTTGTCTTTTTCTATACCTAATGATAAAAATATTATGTTTGATACAGAAATTACTACACTACCTACCATGTAATTTCTCCACAAAAAGAGCTTTTCTCCGGGAAAACGATACTACCTAACTAAATTGGAAAATAATGGAAAAATCTACAGTACTTCCTCTGAGTGAAGTTTGAGGAAGCAAAAAAAAAAAAAACCTCCAAGGACGCTAGGTGGTTGTAGATAAAGAAGAAGTACAAGAAAAAAGTGAAGCCAAATATGCCTGATCGTGGAACCGGGAACCTCGCAAAAAATTGTGAAAATATTCCCGTATTTAAACGTGGAATGGTAAAATTCTGTAAATGAATATTCCTAAATCAAAGTCCATGAACATTTCCACCCTTCAACAAGAAGTAGAACGTTCGTGGAACCGGGAACCTCGCAAAAAATTGTGAAAATATTCCCGTATTTAAACGTGGAATGGTAAAATTCTGTAAATGAATATTCCTAGATCAAAGTCCATGAACATTTCCACCCTTCAACAAGAAGTAGAACGCGAAAAATGTTGAAGCCTTTTTGCGAAGTTTTCATGGAACGGCGCCCTCATTTTCATTTAAATTTTAGTGACATTTGAATTTTTCACGAGACAACTGGCTGCACTGATCACAAACTCGCGCCTGCGCAGTAGGAAATTTGTAAAATTTTCGAATCGGCCATTTTGTTTATTTTTGTAAATTTCGTGGATAGCGAAGAGCGAACCTACTTTTCGTCCTAGTTTTCTAAAATTTTAGTTAAATTATTCGATAATCTTTATCATAATTGGTTCGGATTTTAAAGACTGCGAAATTTTAATGAATTCTTTGTTTCCCCTGTTCATACAGGGGTTTGTCATAATTTGCAGAAATTGGGCGGAATTCGAGCAAACCACTTTTTAAGCTGCCCCCATCCGGCAAATCTCTCTATTCGAGTTCTAAAAATAATTTAATTAATACGTTTAAAAAATCGAATAATAAGTACAACTTGAAGCAGATAGCGGACGATATGAACAATCATATTGACATGGAGGAAACGCAGAAGACAAACGACCTGGAATCTCTCATGGAAGTACAAGATAGTAAGTCACCTCACTACATCACATTTCCTTGCCTTATAGGTTAGCACAAACTTAACTGCAGTAATCCGGCGATATAGGTTTATAGCCTTTGCAAAAGATGATAACGGAGTGTTTTCAGGAGAAAAATTTCGTGTAAAGTTCATCTTGAACACCCATGGACATGGAGGAAACGCAGAAGACAAACGACCTGGAATCTCTCATGGAAGTACAAGATAGTAAGTCACCTCACTACATCACATTTCCTTGGCTTATAGGTTAGCACAAACTTAACTGCAATAGTCCGGCGATATAGGTTTATAGCCTTTGCAAAAGATGATAACGGAGTGTTTTCAGGAAAAAAAATTCGTGTAAAGTTCATCTTGAACACCCATGTCAATGTGAAGATTGCTACAGTGTCACTGTGAACACTACTGCCATAGAAACAAAAATCACTGACCTTATGCTAATAATGCTTTTTCTTCTTTTCTACAAATCATATGATTTATGTAAAATAGGTATTAGATTTTTTCAAAAAAAAAATGTAAGAAAATGATTTTTTCTCTTCTGTGCTATTTATAAAGTTTTTGGCTTCATTCCCATCAATTTATCACAAGAAGGTTCTGCGTTTTTGTTTTGAACCAGATAATTTTTCAATTGGAACTCACTGAGTTGCTGTTGATGCCACAGGAAGTTTCATGGGTAATTGAAAAATATGCTAAATACTACTTGGTGAATGCAACACTTCATGCTTCTAACATTTTTTCATCGAATAAAACAAAAAATAAAACCAAAGCTGGAGACCAATAAGTACTTTTCAAGGATTGAGTGAAACTATATCAGTACCTATCCATATTTGGGGAAAGCAATATTATTACCTCCTAAGTAAGTAACACAATTAATTTTTTAGACTTAACACCAATAGCTTTCAGTATAAAGAAATAAAGATGCAGAAATTGAATTCAAGATCCTTTTATCATCAGGAACATGCCTAGGATACTTGGGTCAGCAAATTACTAAGCAGAACTAATAATATATATTATGTTCATTTGTATGGAAAATCCAAAGTGGGTTGACAAAATGTTTCTGTGTTAACAACTAACAATTTTTGTTGCTTCAGACAAGAATGGTGATAATACAGACCTACTTACTAAAAGCTAGGATTACACTCTTTGCTCAGTGAGCAAATATTAGCTCAAATTTGTTTGAAAAAGTATAGAAAATAGTGTAAGTAATAACCTAAAAAATATTTTCTCTGTGTGTTTGCCAGTGTTTGTCCAAACAAATATTTGCCTCAAATATTCAATAGTCCACAGAACTTACTGTTGATTGGAGGAGGAAGGGGAGCAGGTTCCCAGGCAAAGTCCTTGTTGCACATGTCTCCCTCACAACAGCAAAAATTGAGATTCTTTTTGCTCTCGGGTCTCTTCTCGACACATTTGGGCTTGTCGTAGCATTCCATGTTGTTCCAATAGTCCCAAGTCACCAAGTAGAAAATGTAAATTTATTTGTTTCTATTTTTCTGCAAAGTTAACAACATTTTCAAAGACTTCATAACTTTTTTAACAGCATATCAACAATGTAAGGAATGAGCCTACAAAAACAAGCCATTTTGAAGTAGGTAAAATTATTTTACAACCCACACCTCAAGACTTGTTGACAATATTTTCGGTAATTATGCAGAAGTCACATGCGTGGAAAAGAAAAGCTCCTTTTTGTATTTAACCTAACCCTATAATAACACCAATCACTGCTCTAATTGTGAAAACTCCTTTTTGCGTTTAACCTAACCCTATAATAACACTGGTCACTGCTCGTTTGTGCCAGTTCCTTGGATAGCAAACTTCCACACACGTGACTTCTGCACAAGTACCATATTTTCTCCTACAATAAAATTTTACCCAATTAATGAATTCTTCTTTTTGGTAAAGCAAAATTTTAGTAAATATCACAGCAATTACCAAGTGAAACCTTTACAATCGATTTCCGTATTTTAATAATCTTTTTACACTAGTAATGCCGCCACTGGTCGCTACTCGATTAAAGTAGCTACTTAACTGTCCTAACGAGGCTGAGTGCACGCCGAACTCCAAAAACAGACCCGGGAAAACTTCGACCTCGCCGTGAATCGAACTTGGGACCTACGGCGTGCAAGCCTAGTGTGATACCTACTCGGTCACGGAGGCTAATCTTATTAACCCCATTACAATTTAGATTTTTCAAATAAGTTTTTTGTTACCGGGAGATTTTTGGATGGACTCTCACAAAGAGGCATTAAAAATAGAAAGTAAAAATCAAATACACATGAGATACTTGAAATCTTGCTACCTTAAAGCCCACAATATACTTAAAAGCATATTTTATTTTAAATGATGAATTATTTGTGGTGAAGCAGGGATGCTCTTCACAGTTTTTGTAGTTATTACATTCAAAACAGAGTGGGGAGGAGAGCATAGTGAATAGAGCATTTAGGGAGAGAGAAATGATGATAGAGGGAAGCAACAACTTCCCTCTATCACATAGACCTGAGAACAAAGAGCTCCATGCTCACTCCACACCATATTTTATTTTAAATGATGAATTATTTGTGGTGAAGCAGGGATGCTCTTCACAGTTTTTGTAGTTATTACATTCAAAACAGAGTGGAGAGGAGAGCATAGTGAATAGAGCATTTAGGGAGAGAGAAATGATGATAGAAGAAAGCAACAACTTCCCTCTATCACATAGACCTGAGAACAAAGAGCTCCATGCTCACTCTACATACTTCTGTTTGTAGCCTTACTAATAAGTTAATGCCATCACTGGTTGCTACTCAAATGTTCTCACAAAAGCTGAGTACCTACACCCAAAACTACCACTAGCTCAGAGCCAAAAAACTGACTCCAGCAGGCCATAAAACTGACCCCAGCAGGAATCAAACCTAGGATGTGTGTTGTTCAAGCCTAAGTATGATATGCACTTAGCTGAGGGTTTTTCCCTTCTATTTCAGAGTGGGTAATGTAGGTATCAAATTAATCTAGCAGGTTCCCTTACTTTCATCTTGATAAATGCTTGTCCGTTTGAATCATTCTGCCACAGTACGAAGCAATGTGTCCTCTTGTTTTCTTCTTGATGCTCACAGATCTGCACATCGGAGCAGCCTTTGGTATGATTTGACTCCTGGCATATATTTTTTTTTTTTTTTTTTTTTTTTTTTTTTAGCATTAACTATGTTCCTCCCATGCTCACACAGTTCTTATATTCTTTTAAGTTTTTGAGAGGTTTGCAATGAAAGACCACTATAAAATAGCTTTTCTAACAAATTTGTGCTCTGCCCTTTCTTCCAGGTTTCTTCTTGCAGTGTAACGGAGAGACAGAAAGTTCAGCATGGAGTTGTTATGCTTCCGCCGAACTCATTCTGGTTCCCCAGAAGCCTGGTGTCGAGCCGTTCTCGAGACGCATTCAGCATTTGTTCTTCATCAAGGAGAATGACTGGGGATTCAGTCACTTCATGACATTCAGTGATCTGTTGGATCCTGATAAGGGTGAGATTTTTTTCCACATAGGTAATAAATGGTGTTTCCCCTGTAATCCAACAATTTTATGTACCTAATGCTAAAAAAAGAGGAAGAGAGGAGAGGAGAAAGAGGAACAAGTGCTAACCAGGCTCAAGTTGATTAAAACAGGTTGGTCCTCATGAGCTAGTCACAGGCTTTTTGATAACTCTTTCAAATTGCATCACTTGTTAATAAGGAGTAAGACAGATTCCTTTGATTAGCTTGGATTGATTTTCTGAACATTTTGCTGTAAGTTGTGTCCTGTTTCTAGCATGTATGATCAGGGACTCAGCAAGTCCTTCTTGTTTAAGCCTGAGAGGTATGTTCTTAAATTAAACCTCTATCTAAATAAGATTTCTATCTAAAACTGGAGAACCTTGCCATTACATTTAAAACCCAATTCTCTTGATTTTGACCTCTCCTTTGCCTCTTTTGCCCCCCAGGTTTTATCAAAGATGACAGTATTATTCTCGAGGTGTGCGTACAGGCTGATGCCCCCCATGGTGTCTCGTGGGACTCAAAGAAGCACACTGGCTACGTAGGACTGAAGAATCAGGGTGCTACCTGCTACATGAACTCACTCTTGCAGACTCTCTACTTTACCAATCAGCTTCGGAAGGTAAGGTTTCTTGGTTCAAATCCTTATTCCTACCCATTGCTATAAGTAGGGCCATTAGCCATTTAATCCCTTTCTAAGTCAATTCGACCTCATTAGATCTCCTGTGTTTTATTCCTTCTTCATTTTTAGTTCACCTCTCTCCTTTACTTCTTCATCCTTGTCTCATCTGTTGTTGTTTTTTTTTCTCCCTCTCCCTCCCACTGTACTATCTTTCCCTCCCTATCACTTCTATTTTCAGCTTAACCTGTTCTTTCTTTGACCCTTTCTTCTCTTCCTTTCACTACCTCTTCTGCTTGTATTTTTGTAATTTTTTCTTCAATAGGTGAAAGTACAAGTACATCGAAATTTTTTCTTCAATACACGAGAGTACATCGAATTTTTTTATTTTATGAGATTCATTCATTAACACTCTTATTTTTACCCACGAATTTTACATTTACAGGCAGTGTATAAAATGCCCACCGAGAGTGACGACTCCAACAAATCTGTAGCACTGGCATTGCAGAGAGTATTTCATGAACTGCAATTCAGTGATAAGCCGGTGGGCACTAAGAAGCTGACCAAGAGCTTCGGATGGGAAACCCTCGACTCTTTCATGCAGCATGATGTACAGGAGTTTCTACGAGTGGTGAGTAGAATAAACTAGTATACATATACCTACCCTGTTTATACTGCAAGAATGAGATTGAAAAGTACCTTTACTCCCACAGTCTAAACAAGGTCTTATGTCTTTGGTGTGTGGGGTGAGTATAGTTGGCTGGATGATTTCCATAAAGCTAGGCACAGACAAATCGTACAGAAGACATTTACTTTTGATGTGGTTCCAAACTTGAACAAGATTTCCTGCAACAAGCTGCTTAGAAATGAGCAGAGTGCTGTGCTTCAACAATTACAAACTCTGAACACAAGGCTTTTATTCTTCTATTGAGATAAATTAAAACCTTTTACTTACCCGAATAAAAGGGATAATTTTATTACTTATTTATCTGAAACTCATTTTTCCTTCTGTTTAGCTCCTGGACAAGTTGGAGATCAAAATGAAAGGCACCTGTGTCGAGGGCACCGTTCCCAAACTGTTCGAAGGCAAAATGATTTCCTTCATCAAATGCAAGAAGGTCAACTACACCTCGTCCCGCGCCGAAACCTTCTATGACATTCAGCTCAATGTGAAGGGCAAGAAAGACAGTATGTGAATGTTGTGTTTCTATTTAACCATACGCTAGGCACAAATAGTTATTATAAAGGAGAAGAAAAATCTCCAGCCTAGTTGATAGCGAGTCTGCCTTGTAAGCGCTAGGTCGCGGGTTCAATTCCCGCCCGGGGCGAATTTTAAACGGAGAATATTCGTTCTCGGAACGGCTGGCTTTCTCCTAACCTGTCTTCCTTCTCTCATCGATTTCTTTTTTTTTTTTTTTTTTTTTTTTTTTTTTTTTTTTTTTGTAATTTGTAAGGCACGATTTTTTTCCGACCGACAAGTGGAAAGAGTCCTTTAGTATGATACCTACCCATGAAGGTTGCTTATCCCATTTGTCTTGTTTTCAGTCCTGGAATCGTTCAAGGACTACATTGAGCCCGAAGTCCTGGAAGGTGACAACAAATACGACGCTGGGGTCCATGGTCTTCAGGATGCGGAGAAGGGCGTCACCTTTGAGAATCTGCCCCCCGTACTACATCTGCATCTGATGAGATTCCAATATGACCCAGTCACCGACTGCTCGGTCAAGTTTAATGACAGGTTAGTCTCGCTTTATTAAAGT
The DNA here is from genome assembly GCF_000475195.1 of Diaphorina citri. Classification (NCBI taxonomy): domain Eukaryota; kingdom Metazoa; phylum Arthropoda; class Insecta; order Hemiptera; family Psyllidae; genus Diaphorina; species Diaphorina citri. The sequence continues at coordinate 162,394 of NW_007377904.1, read as the reverse complement.
TATTAATATATTTATTAGTTTTACATAACTTAAAGTGTGCCATGATGAAAAAAAAACTACTCTAATCCAATTAAAATTAAAACAAGGGACTGGAGCCAAATGGACGAAATATGTTAGTTGTGTCACGGAATCAATAATTTGCATGATACATTTTTTTTTTTTGTTACCCGGCCGGGGATCGAACCTGGGTCTCCCGCGTACAAGGCTAGCGCAGTAACCACTACGCCATGGGAGCTGACTATGTTAGTAGTGCCCTTAATGGCTGTAATACGCGAAGCCAGCAGGAAGTCCAGGTACTGACCTCGTGGGGATCAAAACTGCGACCTGTCGCTTACAAGAGGGGCACACTACCCAACAAGCCAACTAGGCTTACAATAAGATTCAACTTTTCACATTAGGAGGACATATGACATTTTAGTCTTAGTTGTTGCATATGACAAATTAGTAATTGGAGATTCTCTTCTATCTTTTATTTCAGGTTTGAATTCTACGATCGGATAGAGCTGGATGATTTTCTCAAAGAGAAAGGACCTACCCCCGCCACGTATATTCTACATGCAGTACTGGTGCACAGTGGTGATAATCACGGCGGACATTATGTAGTCTATATTAATCCTAAGGGAGACAATAAGGTAAATAAGCAAGTACTTCTTGGAGAGCTAGATACCCACATATTGAGAGAAAATAGAAATTAAAAAAAAAACTGTATTCTACATGCAGTACTGGTGCACAGTGGTGATAATCACGGCGGACATTATGTAGTCTATATTAATCCTAAGGGAGACAATAAGGTACATAAGCAAGTACTTCTTGGAGAGCTAGATACCCACATATTGAGAGAAAATAGAAATTGAAAAAAAAAAAACTGTCTATGCCATCTGTCTGCCATTCCTTTCTCTTTCGAAGTAGGTAACTACTCAGTTGGTCCTACGCCTTATCAGGGCTGTGTGAAGCCTGAATTTAAGGATAGAGGCCCAAAAAACTCCATCCAGAATTGAAACCACCCCTGGGGTGCAAGCTTATTATGATACCCACTTTTGCACATTTTTTTCCCCCTTGGTTTCGTAACATAGTGTTCTCACAGTGTAAACATTTGAATGATGAGTATAAGTAAACAAGTGCTAGGCCGCGGATCCGATTCCTGCCCGGGATATATTTTATCCTGAACTGATAATAGAAGAAGGTGGGGAAGCTGGAGGTAAATAATTAGAACTAGCAGGTTGTTCGTGCTTCGCCACGGAAAATTTGATTTTCAATCAGTTCTCTTATTTTTATTGTTAGCCTTGCACGCGGGAGACTCGAGTTCGATTCCCGGCGAGGTTAAAAAAAATTGTGTCATGCAAATTATTGATTCCGTGACTGGCCGTTTCGGGGCCTCACTCTGCCTCGTAAGGAAAATGAGTTGCTATTTAAATGCTCATATAAATATTGGGCACTGAGATTATTGAGATATTTGGAAAATCCTACAATGCTGCAGTGAGTACCAAAGTTGGGGTATAATAACAAAATGAAACGGCATTTATTTATTTTCCAATTCTTTGGGTCTTTATCTATTCCTAATTTATCTTTTCCCTGTACTTTTCTTTCATAATTCTCTTTTCTAATGCCTGATAAATTTGTTTTCAGGTGGGGTTAAAAAGTCAACCGCCCTTCCGCCGTTCGATAAAGATGCCGAGGTTTTGTTTTTCTTCAAGTTGTACGAGCCGAGACGAAAACAGATTTCCTATCTGGGCCACGCCTACCTGCATATGACTGAGTCTATAGGTGAGTACCACCCTGTATATTTAATTATTTGGGCGGCCAAGGCACCCTCTCTAAGGAGATATTAAGAAATAGGCCAAATAGACAGCTTAAATAGGTAATGATGTAAAAGAACACAAATATAATTTCATAGTTATAGTTTACGAAATAAATATCCAAGATCCAAGTAAAACCTAGTTAAAAAAATAATAATAATAACAATAATAATGAAAAATAAGTGTTTTAATTAAGTTAGACCTCAATTTCATTGTCCCTCAACGTCACTCTTATCTAGACCAAGCTTGCACTCCGGAGGTTCCAGGTTCGATTGCCGGCAGGGTCGAAGTTTTTTCGGCTCTGTGCTCAAAGTTCAGAGTGCACTCAGCCTCGTGAGGGCAAGTGAGTAGCTACTTTAATCGAGCGACCAGTGGCGGCATTACCAGTGTAAATTGATGACGAGTAGATGGAAATTAATACTTAAGGTAAGGAGGCACTTAGTGATGCTGTGATACCCACTAAAGTTGTGAAAAAGCTCTCTACTTTACCGCAAAGATTCATGATTTGATTGATTGGAACTTTTGACTCTCCCCCTCAGATAAAATCGTGGAGCTAGTCAACTCCAGGGCTGGCTACCCTGCGTCCACCAAGCTGGTCGTTTACGAGGAGATCCAATCTCTTTCGAAGTAGGTAACTACTCAGTTGGTCCTACGCCTTATCAGGGCTGTGTGAAGCCTGAATTTAAGGATAGAGGCCCAAAAAAACTCCATCCAGAATTGAAACCACCCCTGGCGTGCAAGCTTATTATGATACGCACTTTTGCACCTTTTTTTCCCCCTTGGTTTCGTAATTTAGTGTTCTCACAGTGTAAACATTTGAAAGATGAGTATTTAAAGTAAACAAGTGCTAGGCCGCGGATCCGATTACTGCCCGGGGTATATTTTATCCTGAACTGATAATGTTCAGGATAAAATGAGGGGTCGAGTGGATTGATAAGGGGTCGAGTGGATTGGAACACATCACATGCCTTCAGGCACACTCCATTTGTCAAGGGTTTATAGGCATTGCCTGGCACTTGGGATCAATTTAATTTGAAGAAACCCATTTACTGATGAAAATTTGTAATGAATGTTCGTTCTCAGAACGGCTGGCTTTCTCCTATACGGTCTTCCTTCTCTCTTCGATTTCGGGACGATAAGACCTTAGCAGTTACAGTTCCCTCTGTCAAACCTCTTCAATAGCGCTACTCCCCGCCAAGTCAAAGCAATTAGCAATTACAGTACCAACATATATTTTGCTTACCGCCGTATGTATGAAATCTAAAGATTAACTTAAGTTTAACTTGAAATGAAAATCTTGCCAAATTTCATGAAATCTAGTAGATTTCATACATACGGCGGTTAGTCTCTAACGAAGTTGTGTTTTATTTTCCAGTGGTGTAAGTTTGACGATGACGTGTGAAATCTAGTAGATTTCATACATACGGCGGTTAGTCTCTAACGAAGTTGTGTTTTATTTTCCAGTGGTGTAAGTTTGACGATGACGTCGTGTCCAAGTGTTCCAAGGACGAGGCAGTGGCGCATAACTTTGGGGGTAACGACGAGGACTCGGGCCTCACGGTGAAGCACAGCACGAACGCCTACATGTTGGTGTATATTAGAGAGAGTGAACTGGCCAATGTGTTGGAGGATGTGACTGAGCGAGATATACCACAGGAGGTGAGTGGAAATTTAGGGTTTTAACCCCATTTTATGAATAATACTAATAGTGCTTATTTATACTGTTCTAATAGGACTGAAAAGTCCCTTTACTCCAGCAGTAGGTAACTACTATTATTGTGGTTCAATTCTCAAGTTGTATTGAGGATAAAATTCCATACCTCGGCTGTAACGACGAGGACTCGGGCCTCACGGTGAAGCACAGCACGAACGCCTACATGTTGGTGTATATTAGAGAGAGTGAACTGGCCAATGTATTGGAGGATGTGACTGAGCGAGATATACCACAGGAGGTGAGTTGAAATTTAGGGTGTCAACCCCATTTTATGAACAATAGTAATAGTGCTTATTTATACTGTTCTAATAGGACTGAAAAGTCCCTTTACGCCAGCAGTAGGTAACTACTATTATTGTGGTCCAATTCTCTAGTTGTATTGAGGATAAAATTCCATACCCATAGATTGAACCCATGCCCTCCTGTTTAGGCGAGCGTCTTCACCACTACACCTCCGAAGATATGGTGTAAAAATCTAAAAGTTGAACCTCAGTCAGATAGGGGCAGAGCTTGTCCTGCAAAATAAATACGTCCTTTTTAATTACTTTTATTCACTTGTGTAACCGACTAGCTCTTTGTCTTGAGCTTTGGAGATATTTTTGAGAGTCGAACCCAGTTCCAGTACTGTTTTTAGAGTTAACTGTAACAACGGAGGTGTTATCGTCCCGAAAGCGAAGAAAAGAGGACAGGATAGGAGAAAGCCATTCCGAGAACGAACCTTATCTGTTTAGGAAAAAGTTCGCTCCGGGCGGGAATTGAACCCGCGATAACTTTTAAAAGGCAGGTGCGGTACTCTCCAAGCTGACTGGGCTGGCATTTTCGCCTCTAAAACTTTTTTTTTTTTTTTTTTTTTTTTTTTTTAGAGTTGACTGTTAACAACGGAGGTCTTATCGTTTCGAAAGCGAAGAGAGAAGAAGAAACAGGATAGGAGAAAGTTAGAAACCCAGCCGTTCCGAGAACGAACCTCATCTGTTTATAATAAACTTTCGCCTCGGGCGGGAATTGAACCCGGGATTAAAAGGCAGATGCGCTACTCTCCAAGCTGACTGGGCTGACATTTTCGTCTCTATAAAATCAAATGTTCTTGTATTTAAACCAAAATTTCATTCAAGACGATGTATCAGCAATTAGTCACTTGACCACCACAGTCATTGTTGCTTAACCCCAAGTGTTCTTTTTGTTTCCAGGGACCTATTCAACCGGGTTGAAGTAACATTCTGTGATAAGACTGTATTGAATGATCAAGGCTTTACGCTTGAACTTTCACTCAAGATGACATATGATTAGTCATTTGACCACCATAGTCATTGTTGCTTAACCCCAAGTGTTCTTTTTGTTTCCAGGGACCTATTCAATCGGGTTGAAGTAACATTCTGTGATAAGACTATATTGAATGATCAAGGCTTTACGCTTGAACTTTCTCTGAAGATGACGTATGAGCAATTAGTCGCCCTTGTAGCTCAGCATCTCAATACAGACAAGAAGCTCATTCAAATGTTTAAGGTAAGGCTCGAACTATTTTTAGTTTTAGCTAAATTTCCTTTAGGGGTGGGTGTTTTTTTTACTGGCACTCACTTTATGCCATTAAGACCAAAAGAGACACCTTAAATAGAGCCACTGTTTTCAGGAGACTAAGTACATACTAGGATGTGATGTCCGAGGTGGTCACCCGTCCAAACTACAACCACACACAACGTTCCTTAACTTCAGTAATCCTTCGGAAACTGGCGAAGAACCTTCTAACCCAGATAGATAGAGTTAGTTAGAAAAGTACACACAAATGAAACAGTCATCTAAGAGGAAGTATAAGTGTTTTATTTCAACTGTTGCTCAGAGTAAGAATAACATAGAGGGAGCGTTTGGGTACTCTGAAGATGACGTATGAGCAATTAGTCGCCCTTGTAGCTCAGCATCTCAATACAGACAAGAAGCTCATTCAAATGTTTAAGGTAAGACTCGAACTATTTTTAGTTTTAGCTAAATTTCCTTTAGGGGTGTTTTTTTTACTGGCACTCACTTTATGCCATCAAGACCAAAAGAGACACCTTAAATAGAGCCACTGTTTTCAGGAGACTAAGTACGTACTAGGATGTGATGTCCGAGGTGGTCACCCGTCCAAACTACAACCACACACAGCGTTGCTTAACTTCAGTAATCCTTTGGAAACTGGCGAAGAACCTTCTGACCCAGATAGATAGAGTTAGTTAGAAAAGTGCACACAAATGAAACAGTCATCTAAGAGGAAGTATAAGTAGTGTTTTATTTCGACTGTTAGCTTAGAACACGTTGTTCTATCTTCGAACTTAGATCGTAGAGATGCTACATAGAGAACTAGAACAACAAGAATAAAGAAAATTAAAAATTTAAAAGACAATTGAGATTCGACATTCAACTAGTGGTAATATTTTTTTAATGAGTATTCTCGAAAACTCACCAAATATTACCACCAGCCAAATCAGCTGATATATAACCTTCGATTTGAAAAGTGTCTTTCGTTTTGGTCCCAAACGCTCCCTCTATGTTATTCTTACTCTGAGGACTGTTGGCTTAGAACACGTTCTTCTTTCTTCGAACTTAGATCGTAGAGATCCTACATAGAGAACTAGAACAACAAGAATAAAAAACATTCTCTCCCTCACCCAGCACCCTCGAATATACGAGACCTTGGTTAGACTGCGAGAGTAAAGGGACGTTTCAGTCTCATTCTGGCAGTGTTAACAGGATATATTCTATTCTAATTCATATTCCCAAGGTCCCTACATGTGAAAAAAAATCAAAAACATTCCCAAAATTTAAAAAATAATCATTTACCTTCCCAACTCCTCCAGGTACAAGCGTATAAAGACACGCCGGGCAATCCTCTGCCCCACAACTTCGAGGGCACACTCAAAGACATCCTCGCCCCCATCAACAAACCTAAGATGCCCAAGAAAATGCACTACCAGAAGCTTTCGATACCCGTCGTGGAACTCATCAACAAACGACCCTTCAAGGTAAATAACTCAACAAACGACCCTTCAAGGTAAATAACTCATCAACAAACCTAAGATGCCCAAGAAAATGCACTACCAGAAGTTGACTGCAGCTCAGGACGAGCCAATTAAATCAACCAGTTGAATGTCGAATCTCAATTGTCTTTTAAATTTTTAATTTTAATTAATGAAGATTCTTAATTAAATAATTAGTCCTCGATAATTATTTTAGTTTTATTTTAAGAATAAAGAAAAAAACATTCTCTCTCTCCCTCACCCGGCAACCTCGAATATACGAGACCTTGGTTAGACTGCGAGAGTAAAGAGACGTTTCAGTCTCATTCTGCCAGTGTTAACAGGATATATTCTATTCTAATTCATATTCCCAAGGTCCCTACATTTGAAAACAATTACTAAAACATTCCCAAAATTTAAAAATAATCATTTACCTTCCCAACCTACATGTGAAAAAAAATCAAAAACATTCCCAAAATTTAAAAAATAATCATTTACCTTCCCAACTCCTCCAGGTACAAGCGTATAAAGACACGCCGGGCAATCCTCTGCCCCACAACTTCGAGGGCACACTCAAAGACATCCTCGCCCCCATCAACAAACCTAAGATGCCCAAGAAAATGCACTACCAGAAGCTTTCGATACCCGTCGTGGAACTCATCAACAAACGACCCTTCAAGGTAAGAACTCAATTCCTCGACGAGGCCAAGAAGGACGCGGCCATTCAGCCCGAGCTACTCGGCCCGGATAACGGAGGCTCCGGCCTCCTGAGGCTACTGGAGATTAGCAATCAGAAGATAACGGCCGAGCTAGACCATAGCGTCAGCATGGATCAGCTGTTCGGAATGAATGCCACTACCAAAATATACAGGTAGATTGACTGGACTAAGTGTGGGGAAGTGTATATGTAGGTTGACTGGACTAAGAATGGGGAAATGTAAATGATCTAAACATATGTATGTGTAGGTCATTTAGGTACCTAATACCTACTTAACGAAACTGACTTGAAAAAAGTGGTCAACTGGCCGATATGAAATGATAGTGGACAATTTTTTACTTTCCTTATCCTGAAAGTAATGTTTTTAATGACTAACTGAATAACCAGCAGTAAAAAGAAAATAATAATAAATACATGAATAATTCAATCTATGATGTCAGACTTTGTTTATTTGAAGACAAAAAAAGTTAGTCCCTTTAAAACGGTCCACAGAACACGTGGTTAAAATATTACCACTCTTTTCTGAAGCACCCTCCCTATTGTACGAATATGCTTTTTTTGTGGCAGGGTTCTCTGGAGGAGCTCTTCCACCCAACCACTAAATTTTTCCTTCACTGTGAGCCTTTAGGATATTTCACCAGGGAGGTCTTGAATGCTCCTGGACTTTGCGGGTCCCTTATATCCCTATGAAGAGAGTTCCATAATCTAACTCTCTTCCACCCAACCACTAAATTTTTCCTTCACTGTGAGCCTTTAAGATATTTCACCAGGGAGGTCTTGAATGCTCCTGGACTTTACGGGTCCCTTATATCCCTATGAAGAGAGTTCCGTAATCTAACTGCAGATACATAAAATATACAGCATTATTTTGTTTGGTGTTTGCAGACTAGAAGAAATCCCTCAGGACGAGGTGAGCTTAGACCCGGACGAGCTGCTGATCCCGGTGGCTCACTTCCAGAAGGACATACACAACATCTTCGGCTACCCGTTCCTCCTCAGGTAACACATATAAGATATACATTTTATTTATTTATTTATCACTAGATACATTTAACAGTACATCGATCAAACGGCAGAAATAAAGTGGAATAATAATTGTAATAATGATAAGATACAAATTGTCCTATTGTCATTTGTGATACAAACCTTCTATTGTCATTCTCTACTACCACTTATTATTTACATTTACCTTTTTTTCTAGTTAAGCAAGGTCTTTTTACTGAATTGTCAATTGTATGTATTATTCTTTAACCCAAATATATAAGAGACCTTGTTTAGACTGCTGGGGTGAAGGGACTTTTCAGACCTATTCGGGCAGGATAAACAAGGTATATTCTATTTTATTCTATTCCTAAAATAGAAAAAATGGATGTTTTATGGTGTTACATATTACTTTTCCTCAGGATCAAGGATAACGAGCGGTTCTCCAAGGTCAAGGAGCGACTCGCCAAGAAGTTGAACATTCAGGAGAAGGAGTTTGAAAAGGTAAGAGTTCAGGATAAAATCCACCCCGGGCGGGAATCGAACCCGTGGCCTAGTGCTTACATGGCAAACGCGCCACCCTCCAAGTCAAGTAGGCTGGCTAGAAGAAGCGGTTTTTGTTTCGATTATCATCGACGTAAATAAATACTGTTGTTCTTATAAATGTCGGAATTTTTCCCATTAGGCCATTTTTTAGACCCGGACGAGCTGCTGATCCCGGTGGCTCACTTCCAGAAGGACATACACAACATCTTCGGCTACCCGTTCCTCCTCAGGTAACATATAAGATATAAATTTTATTTATTGATCACTAGATACATTTAACAGTACATCCATCGATCAAACGGCAGAAATAAAGTGGAATAATAATAGTAATAACGATAAGATACAAATTGTCCTATTGTCATTTGTCATACAAACCTTCTATTGTCATTTTCTACTACCACTTATTAATTTACATTTACCTTTTTTTTCTAGTCAAGCAAGGTCTTTTTACTGAATTGTTAATTGTATGTATGTATTATTCTTTAACCCATCAAATATACGAGACTTTTAGACTGCTGGGGTAAAGGGACTTTTCAGTCCTATTCGGGCAGGATAAACAAGGTATATTCTATTTTATTCTATTCCTAAAATAGAAAAAATGGATGTTTTATGGTGTTACATATTACTTTTCCTCAGGATCAAGGATAACGAGCGGTTCTCCAAGGTCAAGGAGCGACTCGCCAAGAAGTTGAACATTCAGGAGAAGGAGTTTGAAAAGGTAAGAGTTCAGGATAAAATCCACCCCGGGCGGGAATCGAACCCGTGGCCTAGCGCTTACAGGGCAAACGCGCCACCCTCCAAGTTAACTAGGCTGGTTAGAAGAAGCGGTTTTTGTTTCGATTATCATCGACGTAAATAAATACTGTTGTTCTTACGAATGTCGGAATTATTCCTATTAGGCCATTCCCCCTCCCCCCCAAATGGTCCTAATGGTCAAAAATTCCGACATTTGTAACAGCCATTTACTACTGAATAAATGCTAATTTACCATTGACTTTTGTGTTTCAGTACAAGTTTGGAGTTATCAATAACAATCGCATCACTTACATAGAAGAAGACTCGGACTGTCCCGTCAGTATAAATCAGTTTAGATCCAACATCTCGCATCAGGGTAAGTATTACAGTAGAGAGACCCGGGTTCGAATCCCAGCATTGTCAAATAGAGTTCATCAATGTCAAGTTCACTTACTTGATATAAATTTATAAATTGACCCACCATCTCTCGAATAACAACTATAACAAGCTAGAAAACAAGCTAAATACATACATTACTTTCCTTATTATAGGATAGAGTGGGTTTCACCAACTTTCTTTTTAGCTCCTAACAGCCTATTAAGTTAACGGCCCTGTTGAGCCTATACAAATCAAACTGAACTAAACAGGTTGTTAGCTTAACAGGTCTTCTAGGGGCTGAATAAATATTGGTGGAGTCCACCATAAAATTCACTCAACCTCCATTTTTACTAATTACGGGCTAAACTAAAATTAGTTTTGGTTTCCCCGTTAATTGTATAGATAAATAATTGAGTTTATGACACTTCTCCCCTATTTTCAGATTACAAAGTGTGGTTGGGACTGGATCATATAAACAAAGCTCCCAAGCGATCCCGACTCAACTATTTGGAGAAAGCAATCAAAATCTACAACTAAAACACTTGTGAGTGAGCGAAGCGTAGTTCTCTTTCTCCTTTTTTTTATTTCGGAAGAAGGGGAAGAAAAAGTCTCCCCTCCCCCGGCTGGACATTATAAATATTATTTGTGAAATAATTGTAAAATGTATTAACCCCTTATGTAATTGTGGACAAAATGAGAAGCCCTTCTTAGTGCTAGAAGGAAAAAAAAAAAAATGGATAAATCCGTTCTTAGTGCTAAAAGGAAAAAAAAAATGGATTAATCCGTTCTTAGCGCTAAAAGGAAACATTATAAATATTATTTGTGAAATAATTGTAAAATGTATTAACCCCTTATGTAATTGTGGACAAAATGAGAAGCCCTTCTTAGTGCTAAAAGGAAAAAAAATGGATAAATCCGTTCTTAGTGCTAAAAGGAAAAAAATGGATTAATCCGTTCTTAGCGCTAAAAGGAAAAAAATGGATTAATCCGTTCTTAGCGATAAAAGGAAAATAAAGGAAGGACGGACTAAAAATGGATATATCTGATGAATTGTTTTGTGTGATACACAGGACGTCTGGAACTTGGCCTGGCGCACTACCGATACTGTGCGTTTAAAAAATGAGCTGATGTTTTAGTCACAAGACAAAACAAGAAATTTTCTTCTTGTCCTGTCGGAAAATTTAAATGAAAGGTGTACATTTTTGACGTTTTCCTGTCTTGAAAAATTGGTTGAGAGTTCCAAGCCCGATCTGAAAGCAAATATTTGAATGAAAAGTAAAAAAAATTAAAACTTGAAAATCTTGGACCTTTTTCTGTCTTGAAAAGTAGGGAGTTAATCGATATTTTGTCAACTAACATTTGATAAAGGATTGTAATTTTTATGCTATTCGATTAGTGTAGCAATTGTAGCATGAATGCTTTTTATGCTCTCCTACGAAAATAGCTGTTGTAGCATGTTTAACGTTCCTACAAATGTAGCAATTGTACCATAAAATGATTTAAATACTCGGTTGGTTCCAATAACGTTATGGTTGTGTTTCTAAAACTGACTTTCAATTTTGCGTTGATCTTTTTTTATATATTAAACCCCCCAAATATTTAATGTAGAAAGTACCTCCAATGAGGGACTATTTGCATTTTTCTCGCTCCTGATTGGGGGCATCTTAACAGGTAACCAACTTTACACCAATCAGGTTGCTGGAAAATGTAAACAACTTCCTTCAACGAAGGGAGATTTCTTCAATGTATTATTTACTTCTTCATTTCTCTGATACACTATTTTTTTAGATCGGAAGATTAATTTTTTTTTTTTTTTTTTTTTTTTTTTATATACCTTTTTTTTTTTTTTTTTTTTTTTTTTTTAGTTTTGTCTACTCCTTTGTTTAATCTCCTGCTTTTGTGACACCGTGTACTGTTTCAATTGGTACTTTTTTTATCGGTTTCATAGATTCCTCGTCTAAAAATCCTCAGTTTATTACTTTCTATTGTTTTTTTATTATGATTTCCAAGTGAATGCTTTAATATGACAAGGACCTGCTCTTGAAAGGGCTTCTTTCTTCAAACCCCTCAATTATTACCAAATAATTCGTTGTTTTTATACTGCTACTATCAGGTTGCACGAGCTTCAAAATTGGGCGTAGCTCGAGATCGGTTTAGATTTTGGCAAATTCCTCTCTTGTAGCACATCTAGAACATATTAGGAACATTCCTACCAACTTTCAGATTTCTACTTGTTGGGGTTTTCGAGATTAGTTTGTGAATGAGTGAATTAAAACTAAAACTAACTCCGCTTTTATAATACCGTGCACAAATATAATAGTAAATATTTTGTGGAGAGAAGTCCATTCAAGACGGGGCCCCCTAATGAAATCAGACCAGAACTAATGATCTAATATTATGTTTATAACTTTCTATTTTTTAGCATATTATATACCTACTTTTTGTTCCATGTCACCGGAAAAATAAAAATGAAGTCCTTTATTATTGTAGGTATGATGTTTTTTATTCATTTTTCAAAAGTCAATATTATGTATTAGTTTGCTCATTATGTAAAATGTGGTTCAACGATTTTTGAATGGAATATACCTTGTTTATACTGCCCGAATAGACTGAAAAGTCCCCATACTCCTGCAGTCTAAATAAGGGTCAAGGTCTCTTTTGAATTTGATGAGATTTTACTGTTTTACATTTGAACGAAATTTTCTACATTGTTCATATAATTTTTCGACCTGTGGGTCCGATTTTTCTGAGCAAGATTTTTTCAGTTTATTCAATCATCAGCGAATACTATTCATTGACAAACTTCAAACAATATCTCCATGCTAGGAGATCAACCAATGAGGGAGAAGAATGCCCTGAGCATTCTTAAACCCCTTAGGGGAGGTCATCAGGTGTTAGGATATTTCATATACCAAATGACGTAGATTTTTGCCAGTATCTTCTCGAAAGTGACTAGAGGTTCCCAACTTTTGAGGAACTTTAACCCATTTACCGCCAGGTGACTTTAAAGTATCACTTGGCGTGAAGATGAAATCTCTTCCCCAGGCCAGTGATATTTCAAATTAGCTCCACACCAAAACCACTCGTGGCCTGGGGATGAAACAAGCCAAATATACTGTTGGCGGTGAAAGTGGTTAAGGTGTGTCCACACATAGTCGACCGGCCGTCGCGGTAAATCTATGTTGTCAAGGCAGTGTGGACGGCTCAGTCGATCGACGACCGTCTATGTCTGGACACCTTAATGTTCGGGGCCATAATCAGACTTTAAACTCGATTTAACTCGGCATTCTGATTGGTTGATTTCGTAATTTTCAACCAATAACATTGCTTAATTGTACGTACACAAGGACTCCACTGTCGGCCAATTCCTCGACGAGGCCAAGAAGGACGCGGCCATTCAGCCCGAGCTACTCGGCCCGGACAACGGAGGCTCCGGCCTCCTGAGGCTACTGGAGATTAGCAATCAGAAGATAACGGCCGAGCTAGATCATAGCGTCAGCATGGATCAGCTGTTCGGAATGAATGCCACTACCAAAATATACAGGTAGGTTGACTGGACTAAGTGTGGGGAAGTGTATGGGTAGGTTGACTGGACTAAGAATGGGGAAATGTAAATGATCTAAACATATGTATGTGTAGGTCATTTAGGTACCTACTTAACGAAACTGACTTGAAAAAAGTGGTCAACTGGCCGATATGAAATGATAGTGGACAATTTTTTACTTTCCTTATCCTGTAAGTAATGTTTTAATGACTAACTGAATAACCAGCAGTAAAAAGAAAATAATAAATACATGAATAATTCAATCTATGATGTCAGACTTTGTTTATTTGGAGACAAAAAAAGTTAGTCCCTTTAAAACGGTCCACAGAACACGTGGTTAAAATATTACCACTCTTTTCTGAAGCACCCTCCCTATTGTACGAATATGCTTTTTTGTGGCAGGGTTCTCTGAATAGTTTAAACCGAGATTAAACTCTGTGGCCCTGGCCATAAGAATCCAGGGTTCTTATTGGCCAATAATCTCGCTCTGTGAGGTTACTAGCCTCGTTGTGCACCAATAAGATTGTTCCGAATGTTGGAAACTCTAATAACTTTCTATCTTTAAGCTGTATCCACACATAGTCGACCCCGTCGATCGACGAGATGAAGAGGTGAATCTATGTTGTCGAGGCAGTGTACGGTTTCGGTCGACTGTGTTTGGACACACCTTTACAGAATATCAGAGGTTTAAAGTTAGGTGGCTCGATAGATGGATTTAATTACTAGTTAGCTAATATGTACATATTAATATAGGATAACATATTTCGTACTGATTTCGAACTTTGTTTTGGACTCCTAAAGGCCCATTTCCCACCTGTCGTTCGGAAAAAAATCGTGTCGCATATAGTGGGATCACTCTCATTTAAATTACATTACCTACAGGACATTCACGACAAGTGGAAACGGGCCTTGAAGCTAAAAACAGGGTGGAGCATACAGCATCGAGCAGGTAGAGGGAAGCGAAGACTTAAACCGCATAGAACTGAGAGCAAAAAGCTCTGTGGTCCACTCTGTATTATTAAATTTATCCTAATGGAAAATGACCACCAGCGAGTTTATTGTTGCCTAAGGCATTCTCTACCACTTAACCCTTGGTAGTTCTAGAACTCTAGATTATAGTGCGGTCGAATTCTGAAACTAAATTTCGTTCCTCGTTTGGAATTCGAACCCACGTTCTCCCACTTATAATAAAAGCTGCGAAGGAAATTATCTTTCCCCTGGATTGAGTGAGATTACTTATCTATCGAGCTACCTAATCTAAATCACTGGCCAATTAAACTAAACATACATAATTATAAATAATTATCTAATTATATTATATTTTTTGCCTTTTGTATTTTTTAGGTCGACGATCGAAGGAAAGGAAAATTAACTCACACACTGATTTAAAAGTAATTTAAAAAAATAAATAAAATTTCAAATTTTATTATTTTATAAATAAAAAGCTTCTTTTCTGTTATTTGTAACGTGAAGGGAGAATTTCTTTAACCACTGTTCTTTCACGGATTATTCTTTAAAGGAGGGTTTAACAAGGTTTTTAGTGATGGGGATTTTTACCTTCCATTCAGTGACAACTATGTAACTGCTCGCATCCTCACATTAACTTCACCCAGCCGCCTGAGTGTGGCCCCAAAAACCATCAGCACCTGGTATCCCAGATGGTCACCCATTCGGATACTAACCATCCGAAACGTTGCTTAACCTATGTGATCCATTGGAAACTGGTGCATTCAACGTGCTATCGCCGCTGGCTCGGAATATTTTACTATTATTTTTTACAAATAATAATAATAATAAATAAAATAGGTACTGTCACAAACGTTGATTTTTGATAAAAAATAAAAAAAAAAATACCTGTGCTAAATTGTATGACCTAGCACGGACTCGAACCAACAACCTCTGGCCTTGAAGTCCACGCCTAACCACATAGGTACCACACTACAGAGTAGGTACAGAAGGTTATTATTACGTAGCTTTTGCTTCCGTAAATGTTGACACCTTTCGCTTACGGAAATAGAATGGGAGGGAGGGTAACGAATCAAACCTCCCTCCCATTTCTTCCCTTTGGGATAGGTCGAGGTGCCACCCCACCTCCAACGCCACCCATTTTGCCACCCCCACCAGACTCCAAGTGCTCAATGATTTCTGTTCAAAAGTGAACGTGAAAATTTACTACGTTTTAATTTCAGTTTCCAAAATGCCATCTCTACGCATTCCCGACCATGCTTACGAGAGTTGCACAATGCTTTCCCAGAGAAAATGAGAAATTATTATTATTATTATTATTTTAATTCTAATCAATGTACAGACAAAAGTACAAGTACGCCAGCCTAGTTAGCTTGGTTGGTAGTGCTTCTGCTCTGTAAGCGCTAGGCCGCGGGTTCGATTCCCGCCCGGGGCGGATTTCATCCTGAACGGATAATGTTCGTTCTCGGAAAGGCTGACGATAAGACCTTAACAGTCACAGTTCCCTCTATCAAACATCTTGAAAAAAAAGTACCTAGGTATAGGTCAGTACTTACGAGTTTTTTAGGAGGTAACTTTTGCTAGGTACCTACCTACTTACTGGATTTACGTAAAAATAAAATCAAGGTAGTGCCGTGAAATTCCTTAAATACGCAACACGCATTTCTTCCGTTAGCTTGGGAGGTTGAAGGGTAGTGGATACTGAGTAGCTTAATGTGAGAAGTGAAACCAAATACCTACAGTTGCAGGAAAAAAAACTGCTAGGTACGAAATTTTTTGGTCACAGGTTATTCCTTGGTGCCGTTAAAAACGACCCTGTCTGAACAATAACCCTTAATTACCAACCCACGACGGTTCCTTTTAAAAATAAAAACTAATCTATTTTTTTTGCATATTTGAGGTAGAACTAAATTCGTGAAACGCGCCCCACTTTTACAGAGGATTCGAATTCCTAGTAACTTTTTTTTCACTGTTGGCAGCCTTGGTGATCATATGATTTCCGGTTTGGAGTTTCCACCTTTTTATTTGTTTTTGTTTTCATTTCCTTTATCACTTTTTGAAGTTTTCAAAATTTTCGGATTTCCTCTGGCTCTTCAGCTATGGCGGAATTTCTTGCGGTGCCACTCAAAAAGCCGACGGACGTCGACATTATCAAGCCTTTGAAGAACCTAATCGCCCTTCAGTTTCCCAACGACAATGAAAAGTTGGACATCCTCAATGAAAAACTCAACTTGTTCAGCAAACTCCGAACAGCGGCCGTTTGGAAAGTGTTTGAAAAACATGAGAGCTCTCTAGAAGTGATTTACAGGTAAGAAAATCAGTTTTTGGTTTCTATGAGACTTATAAATTGGTTTAGATCCTCAACAGTCCAGGTACCATCCCATCAAGTGGTCTGGTCTGGAGTTCCCATCTTACCGCACTCTGATTCAATGATTGTCTAATAATACACAAGTCTTTTGTGACTCATTGAGAATCAGTAGAGTGGTTGAAATCCTAGTCATTACCAAGCCCAAGATCAAGGCCGTTCATCTCTTACTGCAGACATGACTGGAATTTTAATGGGAACTTGAATTTTGCATGAATGGAATTTTTTGGAGGGAATTTCAACAGGCTGATTATAGTTACTTCCTTGTTAGTAGGTACCACCCTAGTACCTATGGAAGTTGTCTGCCTGTTAAAACTGTTGATTGAGTTTTAAGTACCTACTAATGTGAGAGAAGTGCTTGTCTATGGCTTAAGTACTGTAATTTTGCAATTCAATATTATTGGTACTGTAATTTTGCAATTCAATATTATTGAATAAGATAGAAAAAAAAACTATGTAATGAATACAGTACCTACTCAAGTAAAGTACTGTTTTCCTTATTTAAATTGATCAAGGCAACAGTGATACCAAGCTCTATTTATCTCAGAAATACTTGACTAGATAATTATTTACAATGTGCTATTTATTTCAGTATCTACTTAGGAATATCATGGATCATGATGTAACACTTGTTACTACAGGGTACTGTCATACAAGGCTACTTTATATTTTACAATGAATTTGTACTACACAAATTTTCTTTTGTCAAAATTTGGCTTTTGACCGACCAAGCACTTTTTTATGAAGAAAAAAAAAAATAATAAATCTCTTGCCCAAATAATTCTCACAGACCTGAGTACCTTCAAATTAAATTGATCCCAAGGGCAACCTAAACCTAAACCCTTGACAAATGGAGTGTGCCTGAAGGAATTTGATATGTTCCAATCCACTTGACCACAGTGTCTTATAAAATCTAAACTTGCTTTTTTTTCAGCTATTATGATCACTTGGTGTCCTTAGAATCAAAAATATTTCCTGCCACAGTGAATATTCCATTCAGGTGGAAGGATGCTTTCAACAAAGGATCCTTGTTTGGAGGCAGGATCAGTCTTAGTAAGTTTTAGAACAAGGTCACATACAACCTCTTCAAAGATTCAAACTGTTATAGATAGAAAGGAATTGTTGGGTTGAACAGCTTATTCCAGTTGGAAGAAAAATTCACTAAATTTACTTACACCCAAGTGCTTGCTATGAAAATTCCTTAATATTACCAATTTACTTACCTATTATGTGCACAAACTCATTACATAATCAAATTCATCTGAATCTTAATGTTAAAAAAAAAGTACTTAAAAAGTACTTATGTACCTATGAATTCTATGATGATGCAAACATTTATTTTCTTTCTTTCTTTAGAACATTGAACAGTTGTTGGATAAATACAAAATTTTCCTGAAAGTTATTTATAAAATTAATAAATTCTATTATTTTTTTTTTTCCAGCTGTTTGCTCACTGGCATGGGAACGAGTGTGTGTTTTGTTCAATATTGCTGCACTCCAATCGGCTATTGCACAGGCACAAAGCTTGGACACAGATGAGGGGCTCAAGTTAGCCGCCAAAATGTTGCAATCTTCTGCTGGGATTTTCAACTATTTAAAGGTATTAATTCATTTGACATTTGTTTTCTCCCAAAGGAAATAACATAAATTTATAGCCAAAACCAAATCACCCTAGGTAACGCTGATTGAGAGGCTGACAAAAAATACCAACCCCATCTGAACATGGGATAAAGCAAAAAAGAGGAAAGGTACCTATAAATTTTACATTTTAAAATTCAACAGAGTACCTAAATTGATTTAACTTGTTTTTACTGATTGTATTGCTTATATAAGCCTCTTTGATGACCTGCTTTATTTAAAATTTCTTTTATGTGCTAAAGATGTGAGTTAAATTTTATTGAAAAAATTACTTTACCAAATGTGTGTAGGTACTCATTACTCAAATAAATGTGAAATGTAAATGCAGTTTCGAGCATGGGGCAAAACGGTACCCCGGGTCAAAACGATACCCCATCCTTTTTAGGAGCTAGGAAGTGCTGAGATCTCTCGGATGAACTAAGATCTATTCCCGCAAGTGTTTTCTTTGTTTTGATCTGTGGTTGATTCTTTTTGCTTTTTTTATTATTATTTTTTTATTTGGATGTTTAAACGCATTAATTTTATGCAATTACATAAACATTTACATAGGTAGGTAGTAAAAATAATAAGAGTACGGAGTTGTTTTCGATTTCAGGATGATGCAATTTCCCCCGTGTTCCCCTACATAATAAAATTATCCATACCTACTCATGGGTACGCCATATTTTATGGATTTGGAATATTCGTGTCATTTTATATGGAGCGTAGGTTGATGTTCACTTATGGAATATGGATTCAGCTTATATCATCAATTCATCAGCGATTAAACGCAGTTCAATATACTCAAAACCCAAACCTGATCAGTTTTACGACCTGCCAGCCTAGTTAGCTTGGTGGGTCTGCCTTGTAAGCGCTAGGTCGCGGGTTCAATTCCCGCCGGGGAGGATTTTGTCCTAAACGGATCAGGTTCGTTCTCGGTAAGGCTGACTTTCCGTAACTTCTGAGGTCTTATGTCGTCCCGAAATCGAAAAGAAAAGGAGGACAGGATAGGAGAAAGCCAGCCGTTCCAAGAACCACCCTTATCTGTTGCTGATAAAGCTCGTTCCGGGCGGGAATCGAAGCCACGACCCAACGCTCAGGCAGACAGACAGGCCACGCTCCAAGCTGACTAGGCTGGCTTGATAACTTCTCTTGTTAGCTTGGAGGGTAGCGCATCTGCCTTGTAAGCGCAAGGTCGCGGGTTCAAACCCTCGACTCATCCTGTCCTTGAACTTTCAACTCTTGAGATTCGCTCCAACACTCCAGCAATCCAGACAGATACAGATTCCATGGACTAGATTTTACAAATGTACAAACCGATCCTCTCCAGACAAATTCCACGAACTAGGTCGTTTTTCATACAAATCAGGCAAGATTCAACCCGAAGCAGTCCAAGATTCAACTCTAAGCCCATTTAAAAATCAGACCAGACTAGTAGACTGTCTGAGATAGAGTTCCAGACGGTCTCAGACTCCAAACAAGGAAAAGACCTGTCTGGTAATCTGGTTTATATCTCTATTTCGATTGGAGCACTTCTCAGAACCTCCTTAGCGGATCACAATGGCATTACTATTCCGAACAAGTTTACAACCATGTTACAAGGACCGTCGCGCATTGGAAGTGTAGTCGCGCGACTTTTTTATGTTTGATAGAGGGGACTGTAACAACGCCAGCCGTTCCACGAACGAACCTTATCTTCTAGGACAGTCGGACCTTAGAAGCGCAGTCGTGCGACTTTGAGTAGCGCGTAGTTGCCTGAAGAACCAAACCCTATGAAAATGATAGATACCTTCTATAGCAGTGGTTCTCAAACTTTTTTTGCATGGCGCCCCCTCAGAGTAGGTACTTAAGTAGTACCTAAGTCCATCCTAATTTAATCCTAACCCAGTTGACCTCAATGCACTGTCCAATTACGAGGGCACTTAACGAATTGACCATCAGATTTACATAAACTTGAACTAAGAACTAAGGTTTTAAGATCACCCACTACTCTAAGGTCCGTCACTTAAATTCAACCTTAACTTGTACGTTTATGGATAGTTACCAAGTGATTCGAGAACCAGGAAGTTGTAGTCACCAATGTATCGATGTTGTTCCGAAATGGACATTGTTTTCAAATTTGCTCGGACAACAAGGACAATTGGATACTCAACTCAACACGGTCTGTATGTGTGCTTTGTCGGCGACAGACAGAGACAGACAGACTGTCTGTCTCTGTCGGACGGCCTGAGTGTTAGTGGCTGGCCTAAGACGGTCTGACAAACTTAGGTCTGTCAGACCACGGTCTGAGTGTGGGTGGTGAGCATTCGTAAAAGCTTAACCCGTCATGAATGGAGTTAAGCTGGACGGGCATACAAATCAGCACTATCAGGCCTTGGTGTGCAAACAGAACAAGGAAGTGGGCCAGGAGATTGCTAGACTAACGGTAAGAGGGGAAATTGACTAATCCTTCGGAATAAGAGCAGAAAAATTCTCTAGTATTTAGGAAAATAATGCTACTATCAGGCCTTGGTGTGCAAACAGAACAAGGAAGTGGGCCAGGAGATTGCTAGACTAACGGTAAGAGGGGAAATTGACTAATCCTTTGGAATAAGAGCAGAAAAATTCTCTAGTATTTAGGAAAATAATGCTACTATCAGGCCTTGGTGTGCAAACAGAACAAGGAAGTAGGCCAGGAGATTGCTAGATTAACGGTAAGAGATGGATTTTAGTCTGGAAAATTGACTAATCTCTTGGAATAAAAGCAGAAAAATTCTCTAGTATTTAGGAAAATAATCAAGAAAACAAAAAACATACCTTTTTTGTGACAATATTCTATTCTACTCAGTGTGCCATGGAGCTGTTTCGCGAGGCCCAAAGTCGCTCCGGGCGACCTCAGCTGTGCGAAGACATCATGAACAAAGCTCAACGCAACCTGACCGAAGCCCAGAAAGACAACGATTTCATTTATCACGAGCGAATACCCGATGTGAAATCTTTGGAGCCTGTGGGGAAAGCTGCCCTGGCGAAACCTTTGCCCCTACCTACGCGGTTCTCGACCAAGCCAGCCGACCTGTTTGAGTTCCTAGTGCCCATGGTGATACATCAGTCCATGGCAGGTAAGATCCAAGACAACGATTTCATTTATCACGAGCGAATACCCGATGTGAAATCTTTGGAGCCTGTGGGGAAAGCTGCCCTGGCGAAACCTTTGCCTCTGCCTACGCGGTTCTCGACCAAGCCAGCCGACCTGTTTGAGTTCCTAGTGCCCATGGTAATACATCAATCCATGGCAGGTAAGAACAAACCTCAGTGGTTGTAGCGGCTTTAGCTATAGCCGAAAGGTGATGCACAAATAGAGAAAATATCTCTTTTATCAGCCATACACCACGGTGATGGTCTCTAGCCATGTTTAATTGGCTCGTCCTGAACCGCAGTCAACCATCGTGATGACTTGCGCTTGTTCTTTTCAAGCAGAGAGAACCCTTTGAAACTATCACCTAGGTAGGCTGGTTAGGGTTAGCTGGTCTTCTGTCTGTTTAGAGTCGCACAGCCAGACGCTAGTCTACTCTTTAACTTCAGTGGTGAAGTGGTTTGCATGATGGACTTTGAATCTGGAGGTTGGTGGTTCGAGTCCAAACCGTCATAAAAAGGAGGGCGTGGGTTCGATCCCAGCCGAGGCATGGAATTTTATCCTCACTTATTTGAAAATTTGACCACATAATAATGGAGCTCTGAGGGTTAGGTGGTAGAGAACGGTTCCGGCGTTAACCTCGCCTAGCGGTTGCCTTCCACCCAAGAGTCTATTATTAAACGGATCCATGTAATTATCTTTTTTTTATCTATGTTCTCTATTGTACTTTCAGGTTTCGAGCAGAAGAAGAGTGATATTGTAAACGGGGAGATTGCCAAGCTCAGAGAGAGCACTCAACTGATGAACACAGTTCTGTCCAGTCTCAATCTACCCGCCTCTCTAGAGGACACCCATGGGACTGAACTGCCCTCGTCTCTACAGGAAAAGTCCCAGGCAGTCATTAACAATGGAGGTAGGCAACTTTTTTTTTCCGCTCTGTTTAGGATTACTTTATCCCCGTCACTGTAAAACTGCGTTATTTCTGAGACAAACATTGCACAAGGACCATTAAAATTTTACATTTTCAAACAAGAACTATTCTACTTCGTATTAGGATTTGGTCCAGTGAGCAGTATTGTGTATAGAGGTTCTCTTCTATGTACAGAGAGAGGTTCTATATTCTCGTAATTGGATACACTTGTTCCACATCCTCTCTAATGAGTCTGTACTCATCTTCAGTGTTGAATTTAGGAATTTAGAACCATCAGTGTGGAATTTAGAATCTTTCATATTAATTCTCAGCACTGTTAATATCAATATTTTGGAAAAAATATTTATTATTTTATTTAATAAATAGGTTTGATTGAGGGAACTGTAGCTGCTAAGGTCTTATCGTCCCGAAATCGAAGAGAGAAGGAAGACAGGATAGGAGAAAGCCAGATGTTCCGAGAACGAACATTATCCGTTCAGGATAGAATCCGCTCCGGAATCTTGTCAAAAAAAAAAAAAAAAAAAAAAAAAAACCCCCATGCCCAAACCCGGAGCCCAAACCCCATAAATTAAAAAAAAAAAAAAAAAAAAAAAAAAAAAAAACACCCCATGACCAAACTCGTAGCACCAACCTCATTAATTGACAACCTGCCCTTGTGTAATGTCTTCGAAATTGAATAACCTTTAAGTAGGTACTTTCAAATTAAGAAGGGAAACAAAAAATAGCTAATCCTTAGAAACCTGGAAATGACTTTATCAAAATTCAGTAAAAAAATAAATAAATAATAAATAATAATAATAATAGTAATAAAATAAAATGCTAATAAGGCCCAACAAAAAACAGCACTAACCGGAAAGTGCGAGTCGATGAATTGTCCAAAGGAGAGACCATAACAGCCTTCAGTAAGTTGTCAGCAACGAAATTGATTAAAATAAATAATAAGTCAATAATACATATCAATAATAGGTACATAATACAGGCACCTGTCACTAAAGACATTAACAGCAATGTCCAAGCTCAGAGAGAGCACTCAACTGATGAACACAGTTCTGTCCAGTCTCAATCTACCCGCCTCTCTAGAGGACACCCATGGGACTGAGCTGCCCTCGTCTCTACAGGAAAAGTCCCAGGCAGTCATTAACAATGGAGGTAGGCAACTTTTTTTTTTTCGCTCTGTTTAGGATTACTTTATCCCCGTCATTGTAAAACTGCGTTATTTCTGAAATTCTGAGACAACACATTGCACAAGGACAATTAAAATTTTACGAGTGGATGCCCTTCGCCCTCAACCTTTGCTATTTCTTTAGCAAGGGAAATTGAGGCTGGTATATTCCCTGTTTAAAGTCTCCCAGTCAGACTAAGCTGGTTTACTCTTTCTTTAACTTCCCCCAACCAGACAAAACACCTTTAATTTCTAGCCCCTTTCATATAACAGAGTCATGTGTATGGCTTTCATATAACAATGTCAGGGCCCTTCGCCCTCAACCTTTGCTATTTCTTTAGCAAGGGAAATTGAGGCTGGTATATTCCCTGTTTAAGGTCTCCCAGTCAGACTAAGCTGGTCCACTCTCTCTTTAACTTCCCCCAACCAGACAAAACACCTTTAATTTCTAATAGTCAAGTCCCAGCATTTGATACCAATCATATAGCAATGCCAGATTTAATTTTTCGTTCCCCTTTCATATAAGAGTGTCATGTTTAATTTATACTTTCATATGACAGTGTCATGTTTAATTTCTATCCCCTTTCGTATAACAGTGTCATGTTTAATGTCTCGCCCCTCAGGTATTGAGAAGTTGGAGAGTCTAATTCGAGAGTTGCCTGATCTTCTACAGAGGAACACGGAAATCCTGAACGAATGTGATCGAATGATCAATGATGAGAAATCTTCAGACGATCAGCTGCGGTAAGTAGGCTGACAATCAGGAGGTCGCGAGTTCGATGTTTACAGCTCACTACTGAATCACTAGTAATTGACGGATTTTGATGCAAAAATGACTTGTAACCTATACAAGTCTTGTAGTCCATAAGTCGTTTTCTTTTGTAGACTAAGCTGGTTTACTCTTTCTTTAACTTCCCCCAACCAGACAAAACACCTTTAATTTCTAGCCCCTTTCATATAACAGAGTCATGTTTATGGCTTTCATATAACAATGTCTGGTTTAATTTTTCGTTCCCCTTTCATATAACAGAGTCATGTTTAATTTATACTTTCATATGACAGTGTCATGTTTAATTTCTATCCCCTTTCATATAACAGTGTCATGTTTAATGTCTCGCCCCTCAGGTATTGAGAAGTTAGAGAGTCTAATTCGAGAGTTGCCTGATCTTCTACAGAGGAACACGGAAATCCTGAACGAATGTGATCGAATGATTAATGATGAGAAATCTTCAGACGATCAGCTGCGGTAAGTAGGCTGACAATCAGGAGGTCGCGAGTTCGATGTTAACAGCTCACTACTGAATCATCTGAATCACTAGTAATTGACGGATTTTGATGCAAAAATGACTTGTAACCTATACAAGTCTTGTAGTCTATGAGTCGTCTAACTGTAATTATTAAACTCACATGAAGGGGTAAACGCTTCGATGTGCGAAACACTTCGTCACAAGACATGAAAATGTACCTGATCCACTCGACCCCAAAAGTATGAAACCAATCAATTATTACTTTATTACCTACTCGCAGGTTGCCCGTGCTTCACCACGAAAATTAGATCACAATTCGATATCGGTTTGGATTTCGGCAAAATCCTCTCTTATTGCACATCTAGAACATGTTAGGAATATTCCTACCAAATTTCAGCTTTCAAGGTGTTAGGGTTCTGGAGATGAAGTAATCAGTGTGTGAATTTATCCCACTTACATACAACTAATAGTAGAGATTTTCAACTTGTCCTTATTTATTTCCCCTATGCTGATTTTCAGATCACAATTCAAAGAGCGCTGGACTCGAACACCGTCCTCTCAATTGACAGAAACTTTCCGCGTCAATTTGGCCAAGTACAGGGAGATTATCAATAATGCCATCAGGGCTGATAAGGTAAAATAAAATATACCCTGATTATACTGCCAGCATAGAATAGGTACCGATATCTTGTTTATACTGTCATATAATCCGTACGCTACACTCCCCGGCCCTGGGGCTCAGAACTATCCACAGAACCCGATGCCCGCCCAACAAAACCCAGGTGAGTTTATTTAGAGGGACATACTACGGGATGGACATGCTATGACACAGACCTATAATCCGTACGCTACACTGCCCGGCCCTGAGGCTCAGAACTATCCGCAGAACTCGATATTGCAATACAGTAGCGAGGCTATACTAGGAATGGGAATGGGTATTGCAATCGGTCCAAATTTTCAAAATCGGGAAATGGGTGGAAATTCAGTGTCAGACCCATTTGCTCCAAAGAAAAGTCCCCAAAATAAGGGCATCCTTTACAGTCCTGTGCCCTCCCTAGAGTTACCGTTACAATCCGTTTTGGGGTTCCTTGATTCCAAAAAAGTTATTTTTAGCCCATGGTCTGTATGTATGTGCGTGTAATACAGGTTTAAATGGGAAAAGGTGGTGTACAAAATATCTCAAGAACGGTTTGTCGTAGAGCGATGAAATTCGGTATGTTTCCCCGGTATGGTCCAATGACATGACTATAATAATTTGGTAAAAATCGGACAGTCACCCATCCAGATTAAACCAAAATCCAAAATCAATGTTGCTTAACCCTTATTTTTACTTTCTATTTCTACTACTACAGTTAAAGCGAAGCTAAACAAGTAATGAGAAAGTATTTTTAATCGGTCCAATTTTTTTAGAAAAGTTATTTTTAGCCCATGGTCTGTATGTATGTGCGTGTAATACAGGTTTAAATGGGAAAAGGTGGTGTACAAAATATCTCAAGAATGGTTTGTCGTAGAGCGATGAAATTCGGTATGTTTCCCCGGTTATGGTCCAATGACATGACTGTAATAATTTGGTAAAAATCGGACAGTCACCCATCCAGATTAAACCAAAATCAATGTTGCTTAACCCTTACTTTTACTTTCTATTTTCTACTACTACAGTTAAAGCGAAGCTAAACTAGTAATGAGAAAGTATTGCAATCGGTCCAATTTTTTTTTAACACCTGTTTCTGTTCTTTTCTCAGGTGGTTCAAAAGACGTTTGAGCAGCATGGTAAAGCCATATCTCTGCTCAGTCAGGGTTCAGCCGCTATAATTCAAGCCTTACCCTCAGTGAGTGGAGGAAGTAATGCCACCAACTGTAGTGCGGCCCGCCAGTTGAGACAACTTATGGAAGAGGTGAGCATAAGACATTTTCTACACTGGAAAACTACGTTATTTCGGACACAAACGTTGCACAAGGACCACTAAAATGAGGATTGAAAAAAGATTTGGACAGCAATGAGCAGAAAAGAACCATCCATAAGGGGAATTGCCCTATAGATGTTCTGTTTAATGCTGTCCAATTGATGGAAGGAACTGTAACTGCCGAGGTCTTATCGTTCCGAGATCGAAGAGAGAAGAAAGACAGGAGAGGAGAAAGACAGCCGTTATTGGAGATTTTCTTTTGAAGTAAATCAAAGGTAAGTCGGGACTTGGGTGTTTTGAAGTCAATTCTTTACTCAAAAGCAACGTGCTCTATTCGTTATTAAATCCTCTGCATCTACGTGCAAGAGGGACCCCTGGGAACTGCAAAGACTACGTGTGGATAGGTGTATAGATATTTAATTAGATACCGAGAACATATGTAATTACAAATCATAATACCAACCAATCTTACAATGTGTTATGCAAAAGTCCAGTGTGTTTCTCATATTGTAACCGAAACCGAAAGCCTGATGTTGTCTGTGTGGAACATGATATTTCATATTGGCGATATATTGGAGTATTATGCACCATACAGGGTCTCTCCAAAGTTGTGTGCTATCCTACAATTTTAAGTTTTGAGTAAGTAATTTTTCGAGTGGATTGGAACACATCACATGCCTTCAGGCACACTCCATTTGTCAAGGGTCTAGGTTTTCCTTGCCCTTGGGATCAATTTAATTTGAAGGAGCCATTAATTATAATGGAATTTATAATTTCTAAATTTTTTTCTGCAACTACCTGAAAACTAAAACTGGCACTTGGCAATATCTCAGAGTGGCAATAACTGGCAATATCTCAGAGTGCTACCGCGCTCCTTAATAAAAATGTACATTTTGTAGGACATGACGTTTTTTTTAGGTCAAAATAGTTTGTCCTCTGTTGTCCGACATAAGTGCACGTCACAACGGCGACTATGGACCGTAGCCATAGACCGTTGAGCCTCGCCAAGACCATCGACCCCCGCCAAGACTATCGACCTTCACATGAGGGTGTCCACAATGGAGCCTTGGCACCTCCTGTTTATTAGTACCTCCTGGAAATTTTTGAGTTTACAATGTTATCAAAAATGTATATCTACAAAACCAACGACCATCACAGAAAAAAATAAAATAATAAAATATTAGGCTCAAAATCTTCATTTTCTGTGAAACCCAATTTCTGCCCACCCTGTACAATGCAATCTTTACACCACAATATTTATTACCTGGAGAACACCCTATACACACCATAACACCATGATGTGTGAAATAAAATTATTGTGGAGAGAAAAATATAAAATAATACGAAATAATTATCTATCAATATGTGGAATCCTACAAATATTAATTTATGTATAAAATCCTATGTACAAAACTATGTATACTATACTTTGTATCGGTATGTAGGCATGTACGAAATCCTATGTATGAAATTATGTACAGGTATGTAATGTACAAAAGTATGTTATCCAATAATTAAAATGTCACTCATACCACAGACACTCGGCGATTTTAATTTGCATGAAACGTACAAATATGCAAATGTTAACTTTTGGAAAGAAGAAAAAACAAACGTGAAATATTATTTCACAAAATGTTACCAGACATGCCTGTCAGCAAGATCATCTGGGAATTACATCATGGAGATTTCAAAGTTTGATATACAAGAATACCCAAGTTAACATGAGAAATTACCTATGAGTTAACACGAAAAACATGAACATATACAAGAAACTGCGTTCCCTTTAAACACCTAATGTACAACAAAAAATATACCTGAGGAATTAACAAATATCTGCAAGACAAAAAAGAAATGAATACGTTCTTAATCTTACGTAGGGCTTTATGCACGCTCCAAATGATATTACATAAAAAATGCTAATGCAAATACGGGTTACAACAAAAAATATACCTGAGGAATTAACAAATATCTGCAAGACAAAAAAGAAATGAATACGTTCTTAATCTTACGTAGGGCTTTATCCACGCTCCAAATGATATTACATAAAAAATGCTAATGCAAATACGGGCTCAGACGTAATCCAACATTTCCCAGATCAGCAAAAGAGACTTAGAGAGATCCTATGTGAACCTTTTCTGGTTCTGGTACAGAATCATGTATAATTTATCACACATCAAATCAAACTCGCTTCTTCCCACACGAGAATTAGAGATTCGTCTGAGATACAATAGATCTTTTTTTGCCAAGAATATAAAATCTGGTGTGAACATCACACGACTTTCCTTATCCTATTGAATAATGCTTATTTGAGTGTTCTTTTACCCTAACTTTTACAATATCTCTAACCGTTTTGTCGCTATAACTGAAAACCGCCAAAAAACGGTCGAAATCTGTCCAAAAGCGGTAAAAATACCGCCAAGCGCAGCAACCATCTCAAACAAACGTTTTGTGTTGCATCCTTGTCACATTAGTGAACCACATACCAAATTTCAAGTTTCTAGCTTATACCGTTCCCGAGATATTGTTAAATTACACCAAAAACCGCCAAAAAGCGGTAAAATGCCGCCAACCGTTGCACCGATCCTAACCAAAAGTTTCGTGTCGCATCCTTGTCACATTTGACAGCTACATACCAAATTTCAAGTCTCTACCTCTTACCGTTCTCGAGATATTTTGTTTACAGACACACGGACACACAGACACAGACACGGACCAATGGCTGAAACTTTGGATTTAAGCTCTAGGGACCTCAAAACGTGTTTTTTTTTTTTTTTTTTTCCATCAATAGGTGGTCGTTCGATGACCATAGACCCCGTGGGGACACAGCTTAAGGTGCGTAGGTACTCATCTGGCAGCCACGACAGCGCTGCGACTTGCGGCAAATCGGTGAACTATCGCAGCAGAAACAGCGCTGCGGAAGGCCAATTTGGAACATTCAATTGAGGTTGCTTTCATAAAATATTTCACCGCGGTCCATCTTATTTTCCTTCACGGTCCATTTTCTTCACAGACAATCGGTTGGACAGCTCTCACGCATACCTGAATCTCACTTTGATGTATTAATAGAACTTTGAAAGCCCCATAGAGATTATTGCTCTATGTACTATATTACCTATGTATACTGAAACCCCAATAGAGATTTATGCTTATACCTATATACATTAGACCATGTACTTTATATCCTCTATGGATCTATTCTCTCTTCAAAACCGGCGGTCACACACTGTATCTTACTAGTTCTCTCATTCATTCATAAGTAGGCAACCTATCAGTAAACGTAGAGCAGGTAGAACCCGAACTCTTGTGCACTTTACTATACAGGGTAGGGGTCATATTATTGAACGAGCGAACATGATTGGGGACTCAGTGAAGATGACTTGTGCGTGGATGTATCCAAGACGAAGCTTATCTTCTCGTCTGGTCAAACGTAGGTGCTACCTGCAACGAACAAGACCTGCTGCTAGCAAATGATGCGGCGATCCAAGTTGCAGAATATTGGAAGAGGAGTATATGACATGGTCATTGGTTAAAGTGGATTTGCGGTGTCCACTGGATAAAACGGTTAAAGCTGTGTCACACATAGGCCACACATAGTTGACGGCCGTTGATCGACGATCATCGTCGATGGACGAGGTGCATCTATGTTGTCGTTGAGGCAGTGTGGATTTGTCAGTCGACATCGAACGACGAGGAAAAACTATGTTATCGAGCTAGTGAGGACGGTTCAGTCGACATCGATCGATGGCCGGTCGACTATGTGTGGACACACCTAAAGGGATGGCCACACTACAACACAGACCACACGTGTGGCACACGAGTCTAACGCAGCAGTTGTTTCATGGCTGTGAAACGAAGAGGCGCGGCGAGGCGGTGATCCACCCTGTTTCTGACTGAAGAGATACCTTAATCTCCGCGTTATAGAAACTGAAAGTGATGCTTTCATACACACAGTATACATAATATGTGGTGATAATATACTATGTAGAAGCAGTGTGAGCCAGTGTGTATGTTTGAAGAGAAAGGATTTGCCATCAGGCAGTCTAGAGTGGAAGACAGAGTTTTGAGATTGAGAACACTCACCAGGTCCATTCACTTGAATCTTAAAGCTCGAACAGGAAAAGATGAAATCATCATAAAAAGGTAGAAACTACCATCACGTCACATCACGTGAGCTCATGGAGAGTCAGAAAGATGTAGTTCAAAGTTTTCCCGTAATATTGGAGGTATGTTCGTTCATGATAGCCACACTGTTATTAAACTGAACTTACGTGACGTGATGGTAGTAGCAGTCCTGAACGAAAATACCTACAATATTCTTATGGGAAAACTTCGAACTACATCTTTCTGACTCCCCATGAGTTCACGTGACGTGATAGTGGTGTATTTCTACTGGTAATTATGCAGAAGTCACGTCCCGTGGAAAAGAACAGCTCCTTTTGTATTTTACGTAACCCTATAATAACACTAATCACTGCTCCAATTGTGGAAACTCCTTCTTGCATTTAACCTAACCCTATAATAACACTGGTCACTGCTTGTTTGTGCCAGTTCCTTTGGTAGCAATATTCCACGGACGTGACTTCTGCACAAGTAGATACCATTTCTACCTTCACAGACACCTCTACACATCAGGTATATATCACTGAGATACTCTGGCCGTCTCATTCAAGATTCTGTAAGCCATAAGCCAGATTCTGTAAGCCAGGTTATAGAACTTTCACTACACTACCTTGTTTATCCTGCCCGAATAGGACTGAAAAGTCCCTTTACCCCAGCAGTCTAAAAAAGGTCTCGTATATTTGATGGGTTAAAGAGTAATACATACAACTAACAATTCAGTAAAAAGACCTTGCTTAACTTGAAAAAAAAAAGGGTAAATGTAAATTAATAGGTGGTAGTAGAGAATGACAGTAAAATAAAATACAACAGGTAAAGATAGGTAGTATGTGTACATTTGAGGAATATCACGAGGAATCAGTCAATCAGCAACGCTATGAACTGCTAGAATGTATCCTGCAGGGAAAGATTGGCAAAAGAGCTCCTGGTAAAAAAATCTTCTGTCTAGCCAAACTGAGAATCTGGCCACTCAGGGTCTCAGGTGTAAGGACAAACAGCCCTAAAGGATGGGTTAAGCTTATTATACGAATCTGAGAACCTAGTTCAAATTAAAAGGCAGACGCGTTACTCTCCAAGCTAACTAGACTGTGGCGGTGTGGCCTAGGGGAAATTCATGAGAGCGGGTTTGAGAAAGAGACCAATACACGAAAAGGCCACTCCGAGGCTTAGGTGATAGGGGCAAACAGCCCTAAAGAATTGGTATTATAAAAAAAAACTTGACCCCGCCGGGAATCGAACCCGGGTCTCCCGCGTGCAAGGCGAGCGCAGTGACCACTACGCCATGGGAGCTGACAAAGAATTGGTATTGGTAAAGGTAGGGCCATCGGCTTTAATAAACGCCCTTGGTCACTGCGACCTGGTTAGATCTTTTGTGATATGCCCTAAAGAATGCGTTAAGCTTCTACGAATCTGAGGAAGAGACTCTGTCATAGGCCGCATTGAGTCAGTCACTCACGCTTGGAGTGTCTGTCAGTCTTAGGTCTTTCAGACCGCCGCGCCAGAACGTGTGTGGCGGAAAAGACTTTCCACTTTTAAGTATCCCAGACGGACTGAAGACTGGAAACTTTTTCCGCTGCAGACACTCCGACTGTCTGTCTGTCCGACAGCCGCAGTGAATGGTCCGCCCTACAGTTTGAATTTCAATCAATCTTTTTTGTTTTTAACAAATTAACGGGGTATACCCATGTTTATTTTTACAAATACGAATTCTAGAATATATAATATTATAAAATGTGTTAGGGGATCTTAGATTCTCCTGAGTAAATATTGTGGTTACTAGCGGGGTTCGCCACTGCGGTCTCCGCATTACAAAACAACTACCTCGACTACAAGACTACAAAACTACCTGGCTTTGTTTCAAGCTCTGGGAGAAAGTTTGCAGTCTCTATTACCCGTCTACTACACCTGTCTCTCTCTCTCTGTCTCTC
>NW_007377904.1:115170-129046 GCF_000475195.1 Diaphorina citri | reverse complement strand
TAATAATAATAATAATAATAATAATAATAATAATAATAATAATAATAATAATAATAATAATAATAATAATAATGATGATTTTGTACTCCATGTTATTACCTTGATGAGCACGTGATTTCAACATTGTTGGTGTCTCTCCAATGCTGCAGGTTGCAAAGCTTCCATCTATCTCAATCTTGAGCTACTCTCTTCCAGAGTTTAGTAGGTATTTACTAACCGATGATAATTTTGACAGTGAAAATGTTGTGTGTTGATTAATTATGAGGTTATGACTAATTTCGATGTTTTATTTTACCTTGTTTCAGGTAAGTTGAGTGAGACGGAATTAATTCACACTAGAATGATATTGGACAAGAGGATTGAATGGTAAGTAAAATAAATGTAAAATTAGACAGACTGCACTAGGTTGCACTCTGCACTATTAAAAGCGCTAGTTTCGCAATTTGATTTCAGTCCAGAGCAAACTTTACCCTAAACAGATAAGGTTCGTTCCCGGAACGGCTGGCTTTCTCCTATCCTGTCCTCTCTTCGATTTCTCTTGTGATTGGGTGGAAGAGCTCCTTTTGGAGAATCCTGCCACATTAAATAAAGCCAAAAAAAAAAAAAAAATCTTAACGATAAGTCCTTGATTGTGGGATACAGTTCCTTCTTTCAAACCTCTTCTAAGTAATATTAAACTAGGGACCTCAAAACGTGTTCTGGCACTAAAAACTGACCATCGAAAATTTCACCCGATTACATTCGTAGAGAAGCTTAGCCCATCCTTTGGGGCTGTTTGCCCATACACCTAAGCCTCAGATGGGGCTTTTTGTGGCTGTCCGAGTACTTTGGGGTTGTATGACTTGGGAGATATTTACATTACTTTCCTTCCTAGGATAGGGAAAGTAAAAAAGGTTTTAAACCAGGAACTTAATTCGTTCAATCTCGTTTCTCGGACGTTATTCAACATTTCCCAGATCAGCAATAGAGAGATCCTATGTGAACCTTTTCTGGTTCTGGTACAGAATCATGTATAATTTATCACACATCAAATCTAACTCGCTTCTTCCCACACGAGAATTAGAGATTCGTCTGAGATACAATAGATCTTTTTTTTTGCCAAGAATATAAAAATGGGATTTTTTTTTCTTTAACCTAAGAATATAAAAACAGAATTTTTTAGCTAATAATTTAAAAATCGGAATAAAATATGTTGTGAGATCAATTGTCTTCATGTTCGAAGAAGGGTAGCTTTCTTGCTTCCTGATTATGGAACCAAGACAGATGTATTCTGGTTCTGTGAGAGATCAGACTAATATTGTCTAGAAAAAATAATCAAAGCTGATGCATTATTCAATGAAGAAATAGAACTATCAAGTCGTTTGCAGTGGAGAAGGTTGGAAATGATCGGCAGTAGACTTCCTGTAAATAGAATAGAATAGAATAGAATATACCTTGTTTATCCTGCCCGAATAGGACTGAAAAGTCCCTTTACCCCAGCAGTCTAAAAAAGGTCTCGTATATTTGATGGGTTAAAGAGTAATACATACAACTAACAATTCAGTAAAAAGACCTTGCTTAACTTGAAAAAAAAAAGGGTAAATGTAAATTAATAGGTGGTAGTAGAGAATGACAGTAAAATAAAATACAACAGGTAAAGATAGGTAGTATGTGTACATTTGAGGAATATCACGAGGAATCAGTCAATCAGCAACGCTATGAACTGCTAGAATGTATCCTGCAGGGAAAGATTGGCAAAAGAGCTCCTGGTAAAAAAATCTTCTGTCTAGCCAAACTGAGAATCTGGCCACTCAGGGTCTCAGGTGTAAGGACAAACAGCCCTAAAGGATGGGTTAAGCTTATTATACGAATCTGAGAACCTAGTTCAAATTAAAAGGCAGACGCGTTACTCTCCAAGCTAACTAGACTGTGGCGGTGTGGCCTAGGGGAAATTCATGAGAGCGGGTTTGAGAAAGAGACCAATACACGAAAAGGCCACTCCGAGGCTTAGGTGATAGGGGCAAACAGCCCTAAAGAATTGGTATTATAAAAAAAAACTTGACCCCGCCGGGAATCGAACCCGGGTCTCCCGCGTGCAAGGCGAGCGCAGTGACCACTACGCCATGGGAGCTGACAAAGAATTGGTATTGGTAAAGGTAGGGCCATCGGCTTTAATAAACGCCCTTGGTCACTGCGACCTGGTTAGATCTTTTGTGATATGCCCTAAAGAATGCGTTAAGCTTCTACGAATCTGAGGAAGAGACTCTGTCATAGGCCGCATTGAGTCAGTCACTCACGCTTGGAGTGTCTGTCAGTCTTAGGTCTTTCAGACCGCCGCGCCAGAACGTGTGTGGCGGAAAAGACTTTCCACTTTTAAGTATCCCAGACGGACTGAAGACTGGAAACTTTTTCCGCTGCAGACACTCCGACTGTCTGTCTGTCCGACAGCCGCAGTGAATGGTCCGCCCTACAGTTTGAATTTCAATCAATCTTTTTTGTTTTTAACAAATTAACGGGGTATACCCATGTTTATTTTTACAAATACGAATTCTAGAATATATAATATTATAAAATGTGTTAGGGGATCTTAGATTCTCCTGAGTAAATATTGTGGTTACTAGCGGGGTTCGCCACTGCGGTCTCCGCATTACAAAACAACTACCTCGACTACAAGACTACAAAACTACCTGGCTTTGTTTCAAGCTCTGGGAGAAAGTTTGCAGTCTCTATTACCCGTCTACTACACCTGTCTCTCTCTCTCTGTCTCTCTCTCTCTCTCTCTCTCTCATACAGGATGACGAGTACAAATGAGCATGTCGTGCCTGTTAGATTGGGCATGCCAATTTTCGACTGCCTGCCGAAATGTCAACTGCCGTTTCCAAACGTTTCCGGATTGGGGAAAGGTCATTTCCTTTATGATGTAATGTGATCTGGAGAGTTGCATTTGAACTGGAACAATTGCTACTTTGGACTCGTGTGGTCTATATTTTAGCATGCCACCGTAGTATGTCCCTCATCGAATGAGCGACAAGACACAATACATACATCTAACTGCTGATGCTGGGTCAACACAAGAGAGCTTCAGAAATGGAAAGTAGCTTGTTGAAATTCCTCCCTATTAGCAATTTCATATGAATAAATCCGGATTTTCAATTTTTCAAGGGGAGTGCAGCATCCGACTATTCCGAGCTATGTATAATAGCTATTTCGCTTCCAATGTCCGGAGGCCTTAGTCTTTGACACACATTTACGAACAAATCCATGACACGTAGAATCATCCTGTATACTTTGACATGCAGCATTTAATGCAACATGTATGCAGGTCGGAATGATGCAGGCATGTCAAACATGCGCGGTTGATTCCACAGAATGTATGTAACATTCTGAACCCAAACCGTTGGTGTGTAAAATGATTGCCATTAGAAATTTACGCAGCCTAGTTAGTTTGGAGGTTAGCGCGCCTGCCTTGTAAGCGCTGGGTCGTGGGTTGAGTTCCCGCCTGGGGCGGATTTTATCTGTTTAGGATTTCGTTCTCGGAACGGATCTGTTTGGGATTTCGTTATTGCACTCTATGAAACTTCTTGAAAAAAGAAAGAAAAAAGTCTAAAAAAAAAAAGATTAATTCTAACCCTCTCATATTCTCACAATTAGATAAACCTAAATCCTAAATGATACGAACAAAATTATGAATGCAAATCAAGTCGGTAAACAAATTGCAAGGATTGATCGGAATTACCAGTAGGATAGGTAATTAAATGATTACATAAACGATAATTACATAAACAATTAATACATAATTGTCAAAGAGTCATTGACTTCAATATCTATTAAAGAAAACAAATAGTGGAGCATGGGGAAACAGTTTTTTGATTTCCATCGAAAGTTTTCAATACTCATTGAAAAGTATGGGAAGAATCTGGGAAAATGAAGCTTCTAAGTCCCCCGAAGGAGCCTCGACCCAAATGGGGCCGGTCGAACTGGGCCCCCTATAAAACCGCTCTGACATCACCGGAGCCCCGACCCGGGGCGAATAGGGCCGGTTGAACTGAGCTCCCCTTCAGGACCCCTGTAAAACCGCTCTGACATCACCGCCACGATTGAGTGCATCTGTGTAATGGCAATACTAAATAGTAATAATACTTGGTAACTCAGTATTGAATAATGATTTGAATGAATTCATTAATATCCATGATCTACGATTTCTTCACCAATGTTCCACATGACACATGACCTCATAGCTTTCAACAGTTCCACTTTGCACAACAGGATCTTCCAAAGCTAATGAGCTGGGTAGAAGAGTTCAATGAACAAGTTCGAGAATTTCTTGTTATGAATCCTTGAAAATCTGACGTACTTACTTACTATTTGCGTTGTAATCTGACTTACCAACAATTTGCGTTTGTTGAATATTCATCCTGAGCCAGGCTCACACGCTACTACTTACACATCACAGGTATCCCAATTTGGTCTTCCAACCTAGTCTTTCGAAAGACCTTTGCGTGTTTAAACCATATTTACTCAAATTTCACTCGTTTAGATGCAAAATTTTGCGCAAATATCGCGTACAATCTGTTGAAAGGCCTCATTGGGAGACATTTCATAGAGTGTAGTGGCATTACTTGCGTTGTAGCCACCGGGGATAACTCATGGACCTACCTTTAATTTCCATCTTAGGATTTGTAATTCTTAATTTGCTTCAATGATAACCAAATTGTCAGATAAAATAATAAAGGAATTTGTTTGTAATTCATGTTTCTTTTCTTTTTCGTTTCAGGTAAGTTCAACTCCTCATTTCTTCAAATGTTGCTCTTTATTTCAACTTTCCGAGAATTCGCGAGGTCCGGAACACGATAAAAAGTGGTAAGTCAAAAGTCACCTCTTGGTAATACAGGCAGATAATGGAAATTCCTTTAGGGAACAGTTTCCTAGCGACATTGGAAGCGTAGACGTGTGAATTTCAGTAGCGTTTTGTCACCTGTAAGACCAAATCTATGAAAATAATAGAGACCCTCTATAGACTCTATATCATTTTCATAGGTTTAGTTTTGTAGCCGACTACGAGCCACTTAAAGGTAGATTAAAGTTAGAGACTGAAGGTAGAAACACACCACTATCAAAAGTCGAGCGTCTGCGCGTCCAATTCTAATGTGAGACAAATCTGTATCAATGTTCCTAGCAAACCTGCAAACCAAACGTCAGTCCATGTCGTCACACAGTGTCAGCAATACTTTGTCAAACAGAACACTAACCTAATTATATAGCTCAGAGATTAGACATACCACAATAGACAATGGCATAGCGCTACACAACCAGTGTATAATGGGCAATATCCTCCTTGCTGACTGCACGCACATCCTAGAAGTGTTTCATTCATTCGGTTGTGATGGAGACTCATTAAAATAACGCCAGGGTTCAATGAATTTCTAAATGGCATAATGAAATGAGTTTAAATGCCATAATGAAAAAAAAAATGAGTTTAAAATGGCACAATGCAGTGATTTCCCCTATTTCTCCTCTCTGCCAGCCGTTCCGAGAACGAACCTTATCTGTTTCGAATAATGTTCGCCCCGGGCGGGAATGGAACCCGCGACCCAGCGGATACAAGGCAGGCGTGCTACCGTCCAAGGCTGACATGAATCTTTGAAGGAAATTCCGAGTGTCCCTTGTTGACTAGCTTCGGCTTTATTGCGACAAGGGGATTTACACTACTAAATACGCCTATTGGATTATTTGCTCATCGTGTGTACGTACATATTTATACCCAAAACTTACACCCATATTTATGAACGAAATGCTGGCTCTTAAGTTCGTGCCAAGCATAGTCTCAAGGCATTTGATTGGTCAATTTTGACTTGAGACTGATCTAAGAACGATCATTCTTGTTCATAAATACGAGTGTGAGTGTGGGTGGTGAGCATTCGTAGAAGCTTAACCCGTCCTTTATCCTTTAGGGCTGTTTGCGCTTACACCTAAGCCTCTGAGTGGGCTTTATGAATGGAGTTAAGCTGGACAGGCATACAAATCAGTTGATTAAAAATTTGGAAAAGTGAGAACTTCTACAATAACTTGTGCGCACCACAAGAAACTCACACGACGCGACGGACATTGAGGTAATTTCTTGACCCCGCCGGGAATCGAACCCGGGTCTCCCGCGTGCAAGGCGAGCGCAGTGGCCACTACGCCATGGGAGCTGACGAACTTCTACAATACCTTGTGCGCACCACAAGAAACTCACACGACGCGACGGACATTGAGGTTTTACTTTCGAAATCTCCCCCCAGGAATTCAAGAGATGGTCGAGGAAATGTATGTTAGTATTGTTAGTCATACAAGCGGACCGATTAGAAAAACAATGGATCAAGTGAAGGTCTGTGTAGAAGAATGTGTATTGTTTTCAGATTCGGTTTTAACTCAGTGAAGTGGTCTTCGTGGACACAGGGGGAGCGACGCTTGACTGCAGCACCTTTAAAACTGGGTTAGCCAGCCTAGTTAGCTTAGTTGGTAGTGTTTGTTTTCAGATTCGGTTTTAACTCAGTGAAGTGGTCTTCGTGGACACAGGGGGAGCGACGCTTGACTGCAGCACCTTTAAAACTGGGCTAGTAAATGGTTTTTACGTGCACTCCCGAAGGACCCATGAAAGCCAGCCTAGTTCATAAATAGTTGTTCATAAATAGTTTCAATTATTTAGGGGTAGATAGGTAAGTATACTTAAGTAGGTACTTAGGTACTCATTGAATGTGTTCGTACCTACCAAAGCTTACACAGACACAAAACTTAAGTAGCAATTACCTATTACGAGACAATACACCTGTGAATGCCTACACAGTACCTACTGCTTGGTAATTAGGTATACTTAATTACTATTTGATGTAATATCATAATTATGATAATATTTATCATGCTTCATGAATTTATTATGTCAATACGAAGTAGGATCCCGAACTTGTGAAGTGGTGGTCAAAATATCATAAATCAAAATCATGAATTATTTGTGGAAAAGCACAAAAGGTACTTTTCACAACTTTTGTGGATATCACAACACCTTTCAGATTCGGTTTTAACTCAGTGAAGTGGTCTTCGTGGACACAGGGGGAGCGACGCTTGACTGCAGCACCTTTAAAACTGGGTTAGTAAATGGTTTTTACGTGCACTCCCGAAGGACCCATGAAAGCCAGCCTAGTTAGCTTGGTTGGTAGCGCGTCTGTCTTGTAGGCGCTGGGTCGCGGATTTGATTTCCGCTCGGGGCGGATTTTATCCGGAACGGATAATGTTCGTTCTCGGAACGGCTGGCTTTCTACTTCTCTCTTCGAATTCGGAACGATAGTACCTTCACAGTTACAGTTACCTCTATCAAACCTTTTTAAAAAAGCTCGGGTGAAACGCGGAATATCTTTCGATTACGTCCTTTAGTTTTCCTCACATATATTATGATCCACCCTAATCTAGGATAGTATGTCTCGTTCTGTGCACATGTAGCATAGCCTAAAACCTAAAATGCCTTCTACGGCCATTGTAGATACCGTTTTGGAACCAATAACTATACCTACGCCACTAACTGGTTAATACATATTTATAAATATAATATTTTCAAACAAGAACTATTCTACTTCGTATTAGGATTTGGTCCAGTGAGCAGTATTGTGTATAGAGGTTCTCTTCTATGTACAGAGAGGTTCTATATTCTCGTAATTGGATACACTTGTTCCACATCCTCTAATGAGTCTGTACTCATCTTCAGTGTTGAATTTAGAACCATCAGTGTGGAATTTAGAATCTTTCATATTAATTCTTAGCACTGTTAATATCAATATTTTGGCAAAAATACCTATTTATTATTTTATTTAATAAATAGGTTTGATTGACGGAACTGTAACTGTTAAGGTCTTATCGTCCCGAAATCGAAGAGAGAAGGAAGGCAGGACATGGCTCAGTTCAATTTTTTTCAATCAATCAAAAACATGATGAGTCATTCCAGAACTTCTATGCGACACTTCGGAGATTAGCCAAGGATTGTGAGTTTGGGGAGCAAGAAGAAAATATCGTGAAGTCGAGAATAATATTAGGACTGAAGGACAGAGAGCTACAACAGAGGTTATTACAAAATGCAGATGACCGGCTTGACGATATAGTTAACCATTGTAAATGTGCAGAGGAGGCTATGAGCAACCAGCAGCAAAGATAAAAAAAACAAAGAAAAAGATGAAGTCTCGAGAATTCTAGGCAAAACCAAAACCTACCCATCAAAGGCCACCTCAACAAAACATAGTCTAAATCGGCATGATTACCTTGACGGTAATATTACTTGTGGTGGCGTGTGCACATTCGTACAATACTTGTCATTCAAAAGAGTTACACATTTCTGTTGGGTTAAATCAAAATCCCGCTTTTAAAAATAATTAGTACCAATTTTCACCACTGTGGTGGCAGCACCTCCTGAGGGCTTTTTGTTTTGATTTGGAATGTTTTGAAAAAAATTTATTTATTTATTTATTTATTAAAAATCCCAGATGGGATAGTTTACAATACAATTCAGTAAAATACAATTAAGTGAATTTGGAGCTTATAATATAACTAAAATTACCTATGTAGTCAAGGTACTGACTACCTAGCTAGATATTACATTTTAATCTTTTTATGATTTCCCCTATATTCATGCTAATGTCCAAGTTGTTGTACATATTATTGAAGTTGGACATTGCGATTTCAAGTGGGGTTGTTAATCTATTTTTGGGGATACTTAAGATTTTTTTACAAGCTATCTGACGTAAAAGTACGTGCTTTTTGCATTTATAGAGGATGATGAGCAATCTAGGTAACTGTTGGGTATCAAAACATACTAGTCTTTTATTAGGTACTAGTATTCGTCATTAGGTAGCCGAGCTAAGAACCTAATTATAACTTGATAACTGTTATTAAAGCTATAAAATCGCTATTTATAAATTAATAACTTCGATCAGTGGCGGACTTTTCGTGAAATACCTAGGGCAGTATATTGCTTAACTAACATTTTATAGAATAGAATACTAACTGGAGGACGTTAAACAAGGAGTATACCAGCCTGACATTTCCTTGCTAAAGAAACAGCAAAGGTTGAGTTAGTTAGCTTAGTTGGTAGTGCGTCTGCCTTGTATGCGCGGGTTCGATTTCCGCCCGGGGCGGATTTTATCCTGATGGGATAATGTTCGTTCTCGGAACGGCTGGCTTTTTCCTATCCTGTCTTCCTTCTCTCTTCGATTTCGGGACGATAAGACCATAGCAGTTACAGTTCCCTCTATCAAACCTCTTCAAGAAAGCTCCCCTTGTGTTCACCCTGTCTACAAAAGTGACAGAGCTCGGCATGTGCTGTTTGCCAATTTAGGATAACTCGTACAAGGCTGTTTCCGAGTTACCTAGTTTTTCACTCGAGCTTTGAGTTCGACTTGTAATTAGCATAAGAAATAAATCACAACAATATGAAACTTGATGCCCATGAGTCGTCGAGTGTGACTCAGTATTTCAGGTGTTAACGAGGTGGACTGGCTCACGGTCCAAAAAAGAACTTTGATTACTGTCTGAATGTGAAATCTTTAAATTAATTTTTATATCCACTAAACTTACCGAAGCCATCAAGATATTAAGACCTAGGTAAGGTACTATTTAGGATTCTGACGGGCACCTACCTATTTAATTATTCTAACAAACTGACAAGTCTGATAAATATACAATCAAAATACCTAGGTATTTGGTATTTGACAATTCAAAAACGTTATTATCATACTATCGAAGGAGTATAATTTGGGTATTAAGAAATATCTAATAATACTGCAGTAATCCCATGATCTCACATCTATGATAGATTGTTGGGCATGGATTTTATTAATTCATCTTTCAGTTAATTGATTACCCGAACTAAAAATTCTCATAGGTAATCAACTAATTATCTACCTTGGTAGATGTTTTATTTAATAAGATTTGTTAGGTAATCCTTCTCTCAAAAGTTATTAGGTAATCC
Source organism: Diaphorina citri (assembly GCF_000475195.1). Taxonomy (NCBI): domain Eukaryota; kingdom Metazoa; phylum Arthropoda; class Insecta; order Hemiptera; family Psyllidae; genus Diaphorina; species Diaphorina citri. The sequence continues at coordinate 119,076 of NW_007377904.1, read as the reverse complement.
TTCTCTCATTAGGTAATCCTTCTCTCAAAAGTTATTATTTATTTATTAGCTATTTTTTATATATGTAAAATTTAAAATTGTAATAAATCAAATCAAATCAAATCAAATCAAATCAAAATCTCTGTCTCTTCCTTTTATATGTAAAATTTAAAATTGTAATAAATCAAATCAAATCAAATCAAATCAAATCAAAATCTCTGTCTCTTCCTTTTTTCGCCATCTCTCTCTCTCTCTCTCTCTAGTCTCTCTCTCTGTCCATTTCTTCCTCTAACTCTCTCTCTTTCTTTCCCTAGCTACGAGTACCTATCTATCTCCGTTTATCCCTCTCTCCCCTCGATTCCTTTTTCTTTCCCTCCCTCCCACTCTGTAAATCCATTTATTCCTCTCTCTGTCTCTCTCTCTCCCTTTTCCTTTTTTCCTTCTCCCTCCATCTCTAACTTCCTCTCCTTCTCCTCTGTCTCTATTGAAATATGGACGTCGAGGGATATCCATATTTCAATACGTCCATACTGAGATACACATGATTCAGCCAAGCCATTGTATACGTATAGATTTGTACCAGCATATTGTATAGATTTGTACCAGCTTACCACCCACAAGACTATCTCAAACAGAAGATGTGCTTTAAGATTGGTGATTGTGAGCAGAAATCAGTTTGGTACTCAGTGATGATCTCATCTTCAGGTCTGAGGGGTCAAGAGGTGTATTCGTAGCTGATTAGTTGCGAACCGAATGTTCAATAGCATGCCAGGTAGAAATATAGTGACTTTGATTTTTTTTAGGAGGATGAGGAGGACGAGAAGGAGGAGGAAGAAGAGGAGGAGGAGAAGGAAGAAGAGGAGGAGAAGGAGGAGGAGTAAGAGGAGAAGGAGGAGGAGGAAGAGGTTTGATAGAGAAAACTGTAACTGCTGAGGTCTTGGGCTTGTCTTACATTGGAAATGTTTTATTGGGGTCAAGTGGATTGGAACACATCATATGCCTTCAGGCACAGTCCATTTGTCAAGGGTCTAACTTTTCCTTGCCCTTGGGCTCAATTTAATTTCAAGGCGCCTGCGAAACCAAACCTATGAAAATGATAAAAAGAGGGTCTCCTCTTCGTTCTTGTACGCAAGTAGAATCGATAGGTATTGATAGATCGTTTTGTACGCAAGTAGAATCGATAGGTATTGATTTTTTTTTCTTCTTCATCTGATTCATGAAAGAAAAACACCCACAACCTACAGACAGTGCTAAGGCTGTGAGACACAGACAAGAGGCTGTTGTATAACCCATTAGGCTGTGGCGCTGTATGAAACTTTTTTTTAAGAGGTTTAATAGGGGGAACTGTAACTGCTAAGGTCTTACTGTCTCGAAAATATTCGAAATCGAAGAAGGAAGCTAGCCATTCCGAGAACAAACATTATCAGCTCAGGATAAAATCCGCCCTGGGTGGGAATCGAACACTCGAACTAGAGCTTACATGGCAGACGCTTGAGAGCCAATATTTGAAATATGGCCCTTGATATTCGACTAGGAAATTTACCTGATAGCAAAATATGGCAAATATCGGTAAACAGATAACGAATTAAAACCTGACTGTTTTTTTTTTTTTTTTTCCTCACTTATTTTGAAGGCAATCCAGGTTGGTGTATTTTTGGAATTGCCTTAAATTGGTATGGTCAATGCTAATAACATATTCTATAGTTCTATGTGGACACATGAGCAAGCCTTGTTGGAAGTTTAGAACCAGAATTGCCTTATTTATAAATCGATACCTAGGTTGTTCTTTTTTCTTCTTCTTCTTCTTCTTCTTCTTCTTCTTTTTTTTTTTTAGGTTGTACAGGTAAACGAAGATGATAAAATGCCATGTGACGGTGGGGATTGAACCCAAGCCCTTCTGATTACTAGGCGATCGTCTTGACAACTATAGTGTACACCAAAGCAGGTTATACCTACAGGTAAACGAACTATAGTTGTAGGTACAGATAATAATATACCTACGTATATATAGGTACTATTATTATTACTACTCGGTAGATGTACATACTTGCAAATAATTAGGTAGGTTAGGTACATATCCAATATCCCTTCCTATGTAGGCCGTATTTATATGGGCGTCTAATCAGACTGCAATGACTGCATCAATTATTAGAATCGCTGACCGATTTTCCGAAAACCTCATCCGGAACCGAATTTCAAGTCCAACTTTCGAGTAAATCGGATCAGTAAATTGGTATAGTTCACCCAGCTTTTCATTTCATCGGATCGGTCAGTAGGTAAGTAGGCAAGTTTCACCAGCGAAAAATTTCTCATGTGAGAGTCAGTGAGTCACTGAGTCAGTCTGGGTTATACTTAGCTGGCGAGTTCAATGTTCGTTCTTTAGAGAGTTTTTGATGAACAAACTAAATACAGACAAACTAAATTGAAAAGAAGAACAAGAACACTAATACTCTAATATTAAATATTAATAATAAAAATAAAGAACACTAATAACTTAATTTACTTGTGTTCACAAGTAACTTTACAGAACACAAGTAACTTTACTTTACAGAATACAAAGAACAAAAGTAACTTTACTTGTCTTTTTCTTTCCAAGATGAATCTTCACAAAGTAACGTCAGAATCTATCAGTATGACAAACTACATTAATGTATCACGTGACGTGAGGACAGTGTGTTTTTTTCTAACTTAAGTCTTTTAAAACTTTGGCACCCCTAATTACTCATTTTTACTTTTTTTCTCTCAGTTTTTGTTGTTGTTGTTGTTGTTGGTGTAGTTGTTGTTGTTGTTGTTGTTGTTGTTGTTGTTGTTGTTGTTGTTGTTGTTGTTGTTGTAGCGGTGTAGCTGCATCAAAGAGGGTTGATGGTCTCTAGCCAAGATTACTTGGCCCGTCCCGAACCGCAGTTCTCTGTTCTCTCAGTTTTTTCTCAGTGTACCTTCCACAAACGAACTAGGCTGGCAATTTCTGGGTTCTATAACTAGATCTAGAATTCTAGACTAGAGCGATAGATCTTCTGAAAAACCACCGCCAAATGAGGCGCATACTAGAAGTGAAATGTTGTTGTTGTTGTTGTTGTTGTTGTTGTTGTTGTTGTTGTTGTTGTTGTTGTTGTTGTTGTTGTTGTTGTAGCTGCATCGAAGAGGGTTGATGGTCTCTAGCCAAGATTACTTGGCCCGTCCCGAACCGCAGTCGACCATCATGAGTTCTCTCGGTTTTTTCTCAGTGTACCATCCACAAACCAACTAGGCTGGCAATCTCTGGGTTCTATAAGTAGATCTAGAATTCTAGAGCGATAAATCTTCTGAAAAACCACCGCCAAATGAGGCGCATAGCGAGAAGTGAAAACACCATTACCTCATCCTCATCTCGTTACCTCATTGGTTGAACGGAAAGGTTAGGAGAGCAACCACAAAGTTCTATTGGATGACTGAGGTGAGAAACCTCTTCAATAAGGAATCTCCTATGTGTCTACTTACCTATTGGTACCTACTCTTATTACCTTTTGATATATCTGGGTGTGCCACTTACAGTTAGATAAGATCTAGATGCATTGTAGATATATATCCGCCCGGGGCGAATTTCATCCTGAACGGATAATGTTCGTTCTCGGAACGGCTGGCTTTCTCCTATCCTGTCTTCCTATTATCTTCGATTTCGGAACGGTAAGACCTTATGGCAGTTACAGTTCTCTATCAAACCTCTTTTTTTTTCAAAGTCGAGTTGTACCACCGTGGATTGTCTAAGGATTGAGTTCAATCCGAGATTGACCTGGGTATTAAGTATAGGGAAATCCTCGTTTCATCTCACTCCGGATTTGGTGAAACCCCACCATAAGTCTGCCCCTAGATCACTTTACAACTATTTTTTCCTACCATGCCCTAGATCACTTTACAACTATTTTTCCTACCATGCCATGTCCTACCATG